>NW_027669133.1:102500-330000 GCF_964194185.1 Rhinolophus hipposideros | reverse complement strand
CTCGGACTAGAAGGAGGCATGGGCGTTGGTCTAGGGCCCGAGCTAGGGCTAGTGAGAGCCGTAGGCGTAGCGCTGGGGTAGGCATAGGGCAAGGGGTGGGTGTCGAGGTAAACCTCGAGCAGGCCTAGAGCCAGGAGTGGGAGCTGTGGCTAGTGGTAGGGTTGGGGGTGGGCCTATGGATAGGGGGAGCTGTAGGGCCAGGGTAGTGGTAGGAACAGAGGTAGTGCTTGGCGTAGGCCTAGGGCGAGGGGTAGTGCTCGGGGTAGGGTTAGTTGAAGGGCTAGTGTTTGGCAGAGGCCCACGGGCAGTGTTAGGGTTAGGGCTCATGTTAAACCTAGGACTAGTGGTAGTGGTAGGGGTTGGCCGAGGACTAGGGGTTGGTGTCACGAAATGGCTCCGGGTTGTCCTAGGACTCCGAACGGATGTAGGGCTGGATTAGGGTGTGGCTAATGGTGGGTCCAGGGTGATTTCGTAGGACACGGGTTAGTGCTCTGGCTATTGGTAGGGCAAGGTGTACCGATGGCGACGGGCAAGTGCTAGGCTTCGGACTAAGTGAGCACTGGGCGTTGGTCTAGGGCCCGAGGTAGGGCAAGTGGGAGCGGTAGGCGTAGCGCTGGGGTAGGCAAAGGGCAAGGGGTGGGTGTCGGGGTAAACCTCGGAGTAGGCCTAGGACCAGGAGAGGGAGGTGTGGCTAGGGGTAGGGATGGGGGTGGGGCTATGGTTAGGGGGAGCTGTAGGGACAGGAGTAGGGGTGGGACCAGAGGTAGTGCTAGGCGTAGGCCTAAGGCGAGGGGTAGTGCTCGGGGTAACCTAACACTAACCCTAACCCTATCACTAATCCTAACCCTAACCCTAACCCTAACACCAACCCTAACCCTAACCCTAATGCTAACCCTAACCCTATACCTAACAACAACCCTAACCCTAACCGTAACCCTAACCCTAACACCTACCCTAACCCTAACCCTAACCCTAACCATAACCCTATACCTAACACCAACCCTAACCCTAACCCTAACCCTATCACCAACCCTAACACTAATCCTAACCCTAACCCTAACCCTAATACCAACCCTAACCCTAACCTTAACCCTAACACCAACCCTAACCCTAACCCTAACCCTAACCCTAACCCTAACCCTATGCCTAACACGAACCCTAACCCTAAACCTAACCCTAACCCTAACACCAACCCTATCCCTAATCCTAACCCTAACCCTAACCCTAACCCTAACACTAACCCTAACCCTAAACCTAACACCAACCCTAACCCTAACCCTAACCCTAACCCTAATTCTATACCTAACACCAACCCTAACCCTAACCCTAACCCTAACCCTAACACCAACCCTAACCCTAACCCTAACCCTAACACCAACACTAACCCTAATCCTAACCCTAACCCTAACCCTAACCCTAACACCAACCCTAACCGTAACCGTAACCCTAACCCTAACCCTAAACCTAACACCAACCCTAACCCTAACCCTAACCCTAACCCTAACACCAACCCTAACCCTAACCCTAACCCTAAACTCTAAACCCTAACCCTAACCCTAACCCTAACCCTAACCCTAACCCTAAGCCTAACAAGGGCAAGGTTTACTGGTCAGCGACGGGCAAGTTCTAGGCCTCGGACTAGAAGGAGGCATGGGCGTTGGTCTAGGGCCCGAGCTAGGGCTAGTGAGAGCGGTAGGCGTAGCGCTGGGGTAGGCATAGGGCAAGGGGTGGGTGTCGAGGTAAACCTCGAGCAGGCCTAGAGCCAGGAGTGGGAGCTGTGGCTAGTGGTAGGGTTGGGGGTGGGCCTATGGGTAGGGGGAGCTGTAGGGCCAGGGTAGTGGTAGGAACAGAGGTAGTGCTTGGCGTAGGCCTAGGGCGAGGGGTAGTGCTCGGGGTAGGGTTAGTTGAAGGGCTAGTGTTTGGCAGAGGCCCACGGGCAGTGTTAGGGTTAGGGTTCATGTTAAACCTAGGACTAGTGGTAGTGGTAGGGGTTGGCCGAGGACTAGGGGTTGGTGTCACGAAATGGCTCCGGGTTGTCCTAGGACTCCGAACGGATGTAGGGCTGGATTAGGGTGTGGCTAATGGTGGGTCCAGGGTGATTTCGTAGGACACGGGTTAGTGCTCTGGCTATTGGTAGGGCAAGGTGTACCGGTTGGCGACGGGCAAGTGCTAGGCTTCGGACTAAGTGAGCACTGGCCGTTGGTCTAGGGCCCGAGGTAGGGCTAGTGGGAGCGGTAGGCGTAGTGCTGGGGTAGGCAAAGGGCAAGTGGTGGGTGTCGGGGTAAACCTCAGAGTAGGCCTAGGACCAGGAGTGGGAGCTGTGGCTAGGGGTAGGGATGGGGGTGGGCCTATGAATAGGGGGAGCTGTAGGGACTGGGGTAGGTGTAGGATCACAGGTAGTGCTAGGCGTAGGCCTAGGGAGAGGGGTAGTGCTCGGGGTAACCTAACCCTAACCCTAACCCTATACCTAACACCAACCCTAACCCTAACACTAACCCTAACCCTAACACCAACCCTAACCCTAACCCTAACCCTAACCCTAACACCAACCCTAACCCTAACCCTAACCCTAAACCTATGCCTAACACAACCGTAACCCTAAACCTAACCCTAACCCTAACACCAACCCTAACCCTAAACCTAACCCTAACCCTAAACTTAACACCAACCCTAACCCTAACCCTAACCCTAACCCTAACCCTAACAACAACCCTAACCCTAACCCTAACCCTAACTCTAACCCTAACCCTAACCCTAACATCAACCCTAACCCTAACCCTAACCCTAACCCTTAAACCAACCCTAACCCTAATCCTAACCCTAACCCTAACCCTAACACCAACCCTAACCCTAACCCTAACCCTAACCCTAACACCAACCCTAACCCTAACCCTAACCCTAACCCTAACACCAACCCTAACCCTAACCCTAACCCTAACCCTAACACCAAACCTAACCCTAATCCTAACCCTAACCCTAACCGTAACACCAACCCTAACCTTAAACCTAACCCTAACCCTAACCCTAACCCTAAACCTAACACCAACCCTAACCCTAACCCTAATCCTAACCCTAACCCTAAACCTAACACCAACCCTAACCATAACCCTAACCCTAACCCTAACACCAAACCTAACCCTAAACCCTAATCCTAACCCTAACCCTAACCCTAACCCTAACCCTAACCCTAACCCTAACAAGGGCAAGGTGTACTGGTCAGCGACGGGCAAGTTCTAGGCCTCGGACTAGAGGGAGCCATGGCGTTGGTCTAGGGCCTGAGCTAGGGCTAGTGAGAGCGGTAGGCGTAGCGCTGGGGTAGGCATAGAGCAAGGCGTGGGTGTCGAGGTAAACCTCGGAGTAGGCCTAGGGCCAGGAGTGGGAGCTGTGGCTAGGGGTAGGGATGGGGGTGGGCCTATAAGTAGGGGGAGCTGTAGAACCAGGGGTAGGGGTAGGACCAGATGTAGTGCTAGGCGTAAGCCTAGGGCGAGGGGTAGTGCTCGGGGTAGGGTTAGGTGAAGGGCTAATGGTTGGCAGAGGCCCACGGGCAGTTTAGGTTAGGGCTCATGTTAGGCCTAGGACTAGTGGTAGTGGTAGGGGATGGCCGAGGGCTAGGGGTAACTGTCACAAGAGGGCTCCGGGTAGTCCTATTACTCCGAACGGATGTAGGGCTGGATTAGGGTGTGGCTAATGGTGGGTCCAGGGTGATTTCGTAGGACACGGGTTAGTGCTCTGGCTATCGGTAGGGCAAAGTGTACCAGTTGGCGACGGGCAAGTGCTAGGCTTCGGACTAGAGTGAGCACTGGGCGTTGGTCTAGGGCACGAGGTAGGGCTAGTGGGAGCGGTAGGCGTAGAGCTGGGGTAGGCAAAGGGCAAGGGATGGGTGTCGGGGTAAACCTCGGAGTAGGCCTAGGACCAGGAGTGGGAGCTGTGGCTAGGGGTAGGGATGGGGGTGGGCCTATGGTGAGGGGGAGCTGTAGGGACAGGGGTAGGGGTGGGACCAGAGGTAGTGCTAGGCGTAGGCCTAGGGCGAGGGGTAGTGCTCGGGGTAACCTAACACTAACCCTAATCCTATCACTAATCCTAACCCTAACCCTAACCCTAACACCAACCCTAACCCTAACCCTAATGCTAACCCTAACCCTATACCTAACACCAACCCTAACCCTAATCCTAACCCTAACCCTAACACCAACCCTAACCCTAACCCTAACCCTAACCATAACCCTATACCTAACACCAACCCTAACCCTAACCCTAACCCTAACCCTAACACCAACCCTAACCCTAACCCTAACCCTATACCTAACACCAACCCTAACCCTAACCCTAACCCTAACCCTAACACCAACCCTAACCCTAACTCTAAACCCTAACCCTAACCCTAACCCTAACCCTAACCCTAACCCTAACAAGGGCAAGGTGTACTGGTCAGCGACGGGCAAGTTCTAGGCCTCGGACTAGAGGGAGCCATGGGCGTTGGTCTAGGGCCCGAGCTAGGGCTAGTGAGAGCGGTAGGCGTAGCGCTGGGGTAGGCATAGAGCAAGGGGTGGGCGTCGAGGTAAGCCTCGGTATAGGTCTAGGGCCAGGAGTGGGAGCTGTGGCTAGGGGTAGGGGTGGAGGTGGGCCTATGGGTACGGGGAGCTGTAGGGCCAGGGGTAGTGGTAGGACCAGAGGTAGTGCTAGGCGTAGGCCTAGGGCTAGGGGTAGTGCTCGTGGTAGGGTTAGTTGAAGGGCTAGTGGTTGGCAGAGGCCCACGGGCAGTGTTAGGTTTAGGGCTCATGTTAGGCCTAGGACTAGTGGTAGTGGTAGGGGATGGCCGAGGGCTAGGGGTAACTGTCACGGGAGGGCTCCAGGTAGACCTAGGACTCCGAACGGATGTAGGGCTGGATTAGGGTGTGGCTAATGGTGGGTCCAGGGTGATTTCGTAGGACACGGGTTAGTGCTCTGGCTATCGGTAGGGCAAGGTGTACCGGTTGGAGACGGGCAAGTGCTAGTCTTCGGACTAGAGTGAGCACTGGGCGTTGGTCTAGGTCCCGAGGTAGGGCTAGTGGGAGCGGTAGGCATAGCGCTGGGGTAGGCAAAGGGCAAGGGGTGGGTGTCGGGGTAAACCTCGGAGTAGGCCTAGGACCAGGAGTGGGAGCTGTGGCTAGAGGTAGGGATGGGGGTGGGCCTATGGTTAGGGGGAGCTTTAGGGACAGGGGTAGGGGTTGGACCAGAGGTAGTGCTAGGCGTAGGCCAAGGGCGAGGGGTAGTGCTCGGGGTAACCTAACCCTAACCCTAACCCTAACCCTAACACTAATCCTAACCCTAACCCTAACCCTAACACCAACCCTAACCCTAACCCTAACCCTAACCCTAACCCTACACGTAACACCAACCCTAACCCTAACCCTAACGCTAACCCTAACACCAACCCTAACCCTAACCCTAACCCTAACCCTAACAAGGGCAAGGTTTACTGGTCAGCGACGAGCAAGTTCTAGGTCTCGGACTAGAAGGAGCCATGGGCGTTGGTCTAGGGCCCGAGCTAGGGCTAGTGAGAGCGGTAGGCGTAGCGCTGGGGTAGGCATAGGACAAGGGGTGGGTGTCGAGGTAAACCTCGGAGTAGGCCTAGAGCCAGGAGTGGGAGCTGTGGCTAGTGGTAGGGTTGGGGGTGGGCCTATGGGTAGGGGGAGCTGTAGGGCCAGGGTAGTGGTAGGAACAGAGGTAGTGCTAGGCGTAGGCCTAGGGCGAGGGGTAGTGCTCGGGGTAGGGTTAGTTGAAGGGCTAGTGTTTGGCAGAGGCCCACGGGCAGTGTTAGGGTTAGGGCTCATGTTAAGTCTAGGACTAGTGGTAGTGGTAGGGGTTGGCCGAGGACTAGGGGTAGGTGTCACGAAATGGCTCCGGGTAGTCCTAGGACTCCGAACGGATGTAGGGCTGGATTAGGGTGTGGCTAAAAGTGGGTCCAGGGTGATTTCGTAGGACACGGGTTAGTGCTCTGGCTATTGGTAGGGCAAGGTGTACCGGTTGGCGACGGGCAAGTGCTAGGGTTCGGACTAGAGTGAGCACTGGGCGTTAGTCTAGGGCCCGAGGTAGGGCTAGTGGGAGCGGTAGGCGTAGCGCTGGGGTAGGCAAAGGGCAAGGGGTGGGTGTCGGGGTAAACCTCGGAGTAGGCCTAGGACCAGGAGTGGGAGCTGTGGCTAGGGGTAGGGATGGGGGTGGGCCTATGGGTAGGGGGAGCTGTAGGGACAGGGGTAGGGGTAGGACCAGAGGTAGTGCTAGGCGTAGGCCTAGGGCGAGGGGTAGTGCTCGGGGTAACCTAACCCTAACCCTAACCCTAACCCTAACACTAACCCTAACCCTAACCCTAAACCTAACACCAACCCTAACCCTAACCCTAACCCTAACCCTATACCTAACACCAACCCTAACCCTAACCCTAACCCTAACCCTAACACCAACCCTAACCCTAACCCTAACCCTAACCCTAACCCTAACCCTAACCCTAACCCTAAACCTAACCCTTACAACAACCCTAACCCTAACCCTAACCCTAACCCTAACACCAACCCTAACCCAAACCCTAACCCTATACCTAACACCAACCCTAACCCTAACCCTAACCCTAACCCTAACACCAACCCTAACCCTAACCCTAACACTAACCCTAACCCTAACCCTACACGTAACACCAACCCTAACCCTAACCCTAACCCTAACCCTAACCCTAACAAGGGCAAGGTTTACTGGTCAGCGACGGGCAAGTTCTAGGTCTCGGACTAGAAGGAGCCATGGGCGTAGGTCTAGGGCCCGAGCTAGGGCTAGTGAGAGCGGTAGGCGTAGCGCTGGTGTAGGCATAGGGCAAGGGGTGGGTGTCGAGGTAAACCTCGGAGTAGGCCTAGAGCCAGGAGTGGGAGCTGTGGCTAGTGGTAGGGTTGATGGTGGGCCTATGGGTAGGGGGAGCTGTAGGGCCAGGGTAGTGGTAGGAACAGAGGTAGTGCTAGGCGTAGGCCTAGGGCGAGGGGTAGTGCTCGGGGTAGGGTTAGTTGAAGGGCTAGTGTTTGGCAGAGGCCCACGGGCAGTGTTAGGGTTAGGGCTCATGTTAAGCCTAGGACTAGTGGTAGTGGTAGGGGTTGGCCGAGGACTAGGTGTAGGTGTCACAAAATGGCTCCGGGTAGTCCTAGGACTCCGAACGGATGTAGGGCTGGATTAGGGTGTGGCTAATGGTGGGTCCAGGGTGATTTCGTAGGACACGGGTTAGTGCTCTGGCTATTGGTAGGGCAAGGTGTACCGGTTGGCGACGGGCAAGTGCTAGAGTTCGGACTAGAGTGAGCACTGGGCGTTGGTCTAGGGCCCGAGGTAGGGCTAGTGGGAGCGGTAGGCGTAGCGCTGGGGTAGGCAAAGGGCAAGGGGTGGGAGTCGGGGTAAACCTCGGAGTAGACCTAGGACCAGGAGTGGGAGCTGTGGCTAGGGGTAGGGATGGGGGTGGGCCTATGGGTAGGGGGAGCTGTAGGGACAGGGGTAGGGGTAGGACCAGAGGTAGTGCTAGCCGTAGGCCTAGGGCGAGGGGTAGTGCTCGGGGTAACCTAACCCTTACCCTAACCCTAACCCTAACACTAACCCTAACCCTAACCCTAAACCTAACACCAACCCTAACCCTAACCCTAACCCTAACCCTAACCCTAACCCTATACCTAACACCAACCCTAACCCTAACCCTAACCCTAACCCTAACACCAACCCTAACCCTAACCCTAACCCTAACCCTAACCCTAACCCTAAACCTAACCCTTACAACAACCCTAACCCTAACCCTAACCCTAACCCTAACACCAACTCTAACCCTAATCCTAACCCTAACCCTAACCCTAACACCAACCCTAACCCTAACCCTAACCCTAACCCTAACACCAACCATAACCCTAACCCTAACCCTAACCCTAAGCCTATGCCTAACACGAACCCTAACCCTAACCCTAACACCAACCCTAACCCTAACCCTAAGGCTAACCCTAAACCTAACACCAACCCTAACCCTAACACTAACCCTAACCCTAACCCTAAACCTAACACCAACCCTTACCCTAACCCTAACCCTAACTCTAACACCAAACCTATCCCTAACCCTAACCCTAAACCCTAATCCTAACCCTAACCCTAACCCTAACCCTAACCCTAACCCTAACAAGAGCAAGGTGTACTGGTCAGCGACGGGCAAGTTCTAGGCCTCGGACTAGAGGGAGCCATGGGCGTTGGTGTAGGGCCGAGCTAGGGCTAGTGAGAGCGGTAGGCGTAGCGCTGGGGTAGGCATAGAGCAAGGGGTGGGCGTCGAGGTAAGCCTCGGAGTAGGCCTAGGGCCAGGAGTGGGAGCTGTGGCTAGGGGTAGGGATGGGGGTGGGCCTATAAGTAGGGGGCGCTGTAGAACCATGGGTAGGGGTAGGACCAGAGGTAGTGCTAGGCGTAAGCCTAGGGCGAGGGGTAGTGCTCGGGGTAGGGTTAGGTGAAGGGCTAGTGGTTGGCAGAGGCCCACGGGCAGTGTTAGGGTTAGGGCTCATGTTAGGCCTAGGACTAGTGGTAGTGGTAGGGGATGGCCGAGGGCTAGGGGTAACTGTAACAAGAGGGCTCCGGGTAGTCCTAGGACTCCGAACGGATGTAGGGCTGGATTAGGGTGTGGCTAATGGTGGGTCCAGGGTGATTTCATAGGACACGGGTTAGTGCTCTGGCTATCGGTAGGGCAAAGTGTACCGGTTGGCGACGGGCAAGTGCTAGGCTTCGGACTAGAGTGAGCACTGGGCGTTGGTCTAGGGCCCGAGGTAGGACTAGTGGGAGCGATAGGCGTAGCGCTGGGGTAGGCAAAGGGCAAGGGGTGGGTGTCGGGGTAAACCTCGGAGTAGGCCTAGGACCAGGAGTGGGAGCTGTGGCTAGGGGTAGGGATGGGGGTGGGCTTATGGGTAGGGGGAGCTGTAGGGACAGGGGTAGGGGTAGGACCAGAGGTAGTGCTAGGCGAAGGCCTAGGGCGAGGGGTAGTGCTCGGGGTAACCTAACCCTAACCCTAACCCTAACCCTAACACTAATCCTAACCCTAACCCTAACCCTAACACCAACCCTAACCCTAACCCTAATGCTAACCCTAACGCTATACCTAACACCAACCCTAACCCTAATCCTAACCCTAACCCTAACACCAACCCTAACCCTAACCCTAACCATAACCATAACCCTATACATAACACCAACCCTAACCCTAACCCTAACCCTAACACCAACCCTAACCCTAACCCTAACCCTATACCTAACACCAACCCTAACCCTAACCCTAACCCTAACACCAACCCTAACCCTAACTCTAAACCCTAACCCTAACCCTAACCCTAACCCTAACCCTAACAAGGGCAAGGTGTACTGGTCAGCGACGGGCAAGTTCTAGGCCTCGGACGAGAGGGAGCCATGGGCGTTGGTCTAGGGCCCGAGCTAGGACTAGTGGAAACGGTAGGCGTAGCGCTGGGGTAGGCATAGGGCAATGGGTGGGTGTCGAGGTAAACCTCGGTGTAGGCCTAGGGCCAGGAGTGGGAGCTGTGGCTAGGGGTAGGGGTGGAGGTGGGCCTATGGGTAGGGGGAGCTGTAGGGCCAGGGGTAGTGGTAGGACCAGAGGTAGTGCTAGGCGTAGGCCTAGGGCGAGGGGTAGTGCTCGGGGTAGGGTTAGTTCAAGGGCTAGTGTTTGGCAGAGGCCCACGGGCAGTTTTAGGGTTAGGGCTCATGTTAAGCCTAGGACTAGTGGTAGTGGTAGGGGTTGGCCGAGGGCTAGGGGTAGGTGTCACGGGAGGGCTCCGAGTAGTCTTAGGACTCGGAACGGGTGTAGGACTGGATTAGGGTGTGGTAAGGGTGGGTCCAGGGTGATTTCGTAGGACACGGGTTAGTGTTCTGGCTATTGGTAGGCAAGGTGTACTGGTCGGAGACGGGCAAGTACTAGACTTCGGACTAGAGTGAGCACTGGGCGTTGGTCTAGGGCCCGAGCTAGGGCTAGTGGGAGCGGTAGGCGTAGCACTGGGGTAGGCATAGGGCAAGGGGTGGGTGTCGGGGTAAACCTCGGAGTAGGCTTTGGGCCAGAGGTTGGAGTTTTGGCTAGGGGTAGGGATGGGCGTGGGCCTATAATAGGGGAAGCTGTAGGGCCAGGGGTAGGGGTAGGACCAGAGGTAGTGCTAGGCGTAAGCCTAGGGCGAGGGGTAGTGCTCGGGGTAGGGTTAGGTGAAGGGCTAGTGGTTGGCAGAGGCCCACGGGCAGTGTTAGGTTTAGGGCTCATGTTAGGCCTAGGACTAGTGGTAGTGGTAGGGGATGGCCGAGGGCTAGGGGTAACTGTCACGGGAGGGCTCCGGGTAGTCCTAGGATTCCGAACGGATGTAGTGCTGGATTAGGGTGTGGCTAATGGTGGGTCCAGGGTGATATCGTAGGACACTAGTTAGTGCTCTGGCTATCGGTAGGGCAAGGTGTACCGGTTGGCGACGGGCAAGTGCTAGGCTTCGGACTAGAGTGAGCACTGGGCGTTGGTCTAGGGCCCGAGGTAGGGCTAGTGGGAGCGGTAGGCGTAGCGCTAAGGTAGGCAAAGGGCAAGGGGTGGGTGTCGGGGTAAACCTCGGAGTAGGCCTAGGACCAGGAGTGGGAGCTGTGGCTAGGGGTAGGGATGGGGGTGGGCTTATGGGTAGGGGGAGCTGTAGGGACAGGGGTAGGGGTAGGACCAGAGGTAGTGGTAGGCGTAGGCCTAGGGCGAGGGGTAGTGCTCGGGGTAACCTAACCCTAACCCTAACCCTAACCCTAACACTAATCCTAACCCTAACCCTAACCCTAACACCAACCCTAACCCTAACCCTAATGCTAACCCTAACCCTATACCTAACACCAACCCTAACCCTAATCCTAACCCTAACCCTAACACCAACCCTAACCCTAACCCTAACCATAACCATAACCCTATACCTAACACCAACCCTAACCCTAACCCTAACCCTAACACCAACCCTAACCCTAACCCTAACCCTATACCTAACACCAACCCTAACCCTAACCCTAACCCTAACCCTAACACCAACCCTAACCCTAACTCTAAACCCTAACCCTAACCCTAACCCTAACCCTAACCCTATCCCTAACAAGGGCAAGGTGTACTGGTCAGCGACGGGCAAGTTCTAGGCCTCGGACTAGAAGGAGCCATGGGCGTTGGTCTAGGGCCCGAGCTAGGGCTAGTGAGAGCGGTAGGCGTAGCGCTGGGGTAGGCATAGGGCAAGGGGTGTGTGTCGAGGTAAACCTCGGAGTAGGCTTAGGGCCAGGAGTGGGAGTTGTGGCTAGGGGTAGGGAAGGGGGTGGGCCTATGGTAGGGGGAGCTGTAGGGCCAGGGGTAGGGGTAGGACCAGATGAAGTGCTAGGCGTAGGCCTAGGGCGAGGGGTAGTGCTCGGGGTAGGGTTAGGTGAAGGTCTAGTGGTTGGCAGAGGCCCACGGGCAGTGTTATGGTTAGGTCTCATGTTAGGCCTTGGACTAGTGGTAGTAGTAAAAAATGGCCGAGGGCTAGGGGTAGGTGTCACGGGAGGGCTCCGGGTAGTCCTAGGACTTTGAACGGATGTGGGTCATGATTAGGGTGTGGCTAATGGTGCGTCCAGGATGATTTCGTAGGACACGAGTTAGTGCTCTGGCTATCAGTAGGGCAAGGTGTACCGGTTGGCGACGGGCAAGTGCTAGGCTTCGGACTAGAGTGAGCACTGGGCGTTGGTCTAGGGCCCGAGGTAGGGCTAGTGGGAGCGGTAGGCGTAGCGCTGGGGTAGGCAAAGGGCAAGGGGTGGGTGTCGGGGTAAACCTCGGAGTAGGCCTAGGACCAGGAGTGGAAGCTGTGGCTAGCGTTAGGGATGGGGGTGGGCCTATGGATACGGGGAGCTGTAGAAACAGAGGTAGGGGTAGGACCAGAGGTAGTGCTAGGCGTAGACCTAGGGCGAGGGGTAGTGCTCGGCGTAACCTAACCCTAACCCTAACCCTAACACTAACCCTAACCCTCACCCTAAGACCAACCCTAACCCTAACCCTAACGCTAACCCTAACCCTATACCTAACACCAACCCTAACCCTAACCCTAACCCTAACCCTAACACCAACCCTAACCCTAACCCTAACCCTAACCCTAACACCAACCCTAACCCTAATCCTAACCCTAACCCTAACCCTAACCCTAACCCTAACCCTAACCCTAACCTAACACTAACCCTAACCCTAACCCTAACCTTAACACCAACACTAACCCTAACTCTAACCCTAACCCTAACACTATACCTAACACCAACACTAACGCTAACCCTAACCCTAACCCTAACACCAACCCTAACCCTAACACTAACCCTAACCCTAACACCAACCCTAATCCTAATCCTAACCCTAACCCTAACCCTAACCCTAACCCTAACACCAACCCTAACCCTAAACCTAACCCTAACCCTAACCCTAAACCAAACACCAACCCTGACCCTAACTCTAACCATAACCCTAACACCAACCCTAACCCTAACCCTAACCCTAAACCCTAATCCAACCCTAACCCTAACCCTAACACTAACCCTAACAAGGGCAAGGTGTACTGGTCAGCAACGGGCAAGTTCTAGGCCTCGGACTAGAGGGAGCCATGGGCGTTGGTCTAAGGCCCGAGCTAGGGCTAGTGAGAGCAATAGGCGTAGCGCTGGGGTAGGCATAGGGCAAGGGGTGGGTGTCGGGGTCAACTTCGGAGTAGGTTTGGGCCAGGAGTTGGAGTTTTGGCTAGGGGTAGGGATGGGGGTGGGCCCAGGTGTAGGAGGAGCTGTAAGGCCAGGGGTAGGGGTAGGAACAGAGGTAGTGCTAGGCGTAGGCCTAGGGCGAGGGGTAGTGCTCGGGGTAGGGTTAGTTGAAGGGCTAGTAGTTGGCAGAGGCCCACGGGCAGTGTTAGAGTTAGGGCTCATGTTAAGCCTAGGACTAGTGGTAGTGGTAGGGGTTGGCCGAGGGCTAGGGGTAGGTGTCACGGGAGGGCTCCGTGTAATCCTAGGACTCAGAACAGTTGTAGGGAGGATTAGGGTGTGGTAAGGGTGGGTCCAGGGTGATTTCGTAGAACACGGGTTACTGCTCTGGCTAACTGTAGGGCAAGGTGTACTGTTCGGCGACGGGCAAGTGCTAGGCCTCGGACTAGATGAGCACTGGGCTTTGGTCTAGGGCCCGAGCTAGGGCTAGTGGGAGCGATAGGCGTAGCGCTGGGGTAGGCATAGGGCAAGGGGTGGGTGTCGGGGTAAACCTCGGAGTAGGCTTTGGGACAGAGGTTGGAGTTGTGGCTAGGGGTAGGGATGGGGGTGGGCCTATTAGTAGGGGGAGCTGTAGGGCCAGGGGTAGGGGCAGGACCAGAGGTAGTGCTAGGCGTAAGCCTAGGGCGAGGGGTAGTGCTCGGTGTAGGGTTAGGTAAGGGCTAGTGGTTGGCAGAGGCCCACGGACAGTGTTAGGGTAGGGCTTATGATAGGCCTAATACTAGTGGTAGTGGAAGGGGATAGCCGAGGGCTAGGGGTAGGTGTCACGGGAGGCCTCCGCATAGTCCTAGGACTCCGAACGGATGTGGGGCATGATTAGTGTGTGGCTAATGGTGGGTCCAGGGTGATTTCGTAGGACAAGGGTTAGTGATCTGGCTTTCGGTAGAACAGGGTGTATTGGTCGGTGACGGGCAAGTGCTAGGCTTCGGACTAGAGTGAGCACTGGGCGTGGTTTAGGGCACGAGGTAGGGCTAGTGGGAGCGGTAGGTGTAGCGCTGTGGTAGGCAAAGAGCAAGGGGTGGGTTTCGGGGTAAACCTCGGAGTAGGCCTAGGACCAGGAGTGGGAGCTGTGGCTAGGGGTAGGGATGGGGGTGGGCCTATTGGTAGGGGGAGTTGTAGGGCCAGGGGTAGGAGTAGGACCAGAGGTAGTGCCAGGCGTACGCCTAGGGCGAGGGGTAGTGCTCGGAGTGACCTAACCCTAACCCTAACACTAACCCTAACCCTAACACCAACCCTAACGCTAATCCTAACCCTAACCCTAACACCAACCCTAACCCTAACACCAACCCTAACCCTAATCTTAACCCTAAAACTAACACCAACCCTAACCCTAACCCTAACCCTAAACCCTAACCCTAACCCTTACCCTAACCCTAACAAGGGCAATGTGTACTAGTCAGCGACGGGCAAGTTCTAGGCCTCGGACTAGAGGGAGCCATGGGCGTTGGTCTAGGGCCCGAGCTAGGGCTCTTGGGAGCGGTAGGTGTAGCGCTGGGGTAGGCATAGGGCAAGGGGTGGGTGTCGAGGTAAACCTCGGAGTAGGCCTAGGGCCAGGAGTGGGAGCTGTGGCTAGGGGTAGGGGTGGGGGTGGGCCTATGGGTAGGGGGAGCTCTAGGGCCAGGGGTAGTGGTAGGACCAGAGGTAGTGCTAGGCGTAGGCCTAGGGCGAGGGGTAGTGCTCGGGGTAGGGTTAGTTGAAGGGCTAGTGTTTGGCAGAGGCCCACGGGCAGTGTTAGGGTTAGGGCTCATGTTAAGCATAGGACTAGTGGTAGTAGTAGGGGTTGGCCGAGGGCTAGGGGTAGGTGTCACGAAATGGCTCCGGGTAGTCCTAGGACTCGGAACAGGTGTAGGGCTGTATTAGGGTGTGGTAAGGGTGGGTCCAGGGTGATTTCGTAGGACAGGGGTTACTGCTCTGGCTAACGGTAGGGCAAGGTGTACTGGTCGGCCTCGGGCAAGTGGTAGGCCTCTGAGTAGTGAGAGCACTGGGCGTTGGTCTAGGGCCCGAGCTAGGGCTAGTGGGAGCGATAGGCTTAGCGCTGGGATAGGCATAGGGCAAGGGGTGGGTGTCGGGGTAAACTTCGGAGTAGGCTTTGGGCCAGGAGTTGGAGTTTTGGCTAGGGGTAGGGATGGGGGTGCGCCTATGATTAGGGGGAGCTGTATGGCCAGGGGTAGGGGTAGGACAAGAGGTAGTGCCAGGCGTAGGCCTAGGGCGAGGGGTAGTGCTCGGGGTAACCTGAACATAACCCTAACCCTAACCCTAACCCTAACCCTAACATCAACACTAAATCTAACACTAACCCTAACCCTAACCCTAAACCTAACACCAACCCTAACCCTAACCCTAAACCTAACCCTAACCCTATACCTAACACCAACCCTAACCCTAACCCTAACCCTAACACCAACCCTAACCCTAATGCTAACCCTAACCCTAACCCTAACCCTAACACTAATCCTAACCCTAACCCTAACCCTAACACCAACCCTAACCCTAACTCTAACCCTAACCCTAACACCAACCCTAACCCAAACCCTAACCCTAATTCTAACCCTAAACCTAACACCAACCCTAACCCTAACCCTAACCCTAACCCTAACACCAACCCTAACCCTAACCCTAACCCTAAACCCTAATCCTAACCCTAACCCTAACCCTAACCCTAACCCTAAACCTAACCCTAACAAGGGCAAGGTGTACTGGTCAGCGACGGCCAAGTTCTAGGCCTCGGACTAGAGGGAGCCATGGGCGTTGGTCTAGGGCCCGAGCTAGGGCTAGTGAGAGCGGTAGGCGTAGCGCTGGGGTAGGCATAGGGCAAGGGGTGGGTGTCGAGGTAAACCTCGGAGTAGGCCTAGGGCCAGGAGTGGGAGCTGTGGCTAGGGGTAGGGATGGGGGTGGGCCTATAAGTAGGGGGAGCTGTTGAACCAGGGGTAGGGGTAGGACCAGAGGTAGTGCTAGCCGTAAGCCTAGGGCGAGGTGTAGTGCTCGGGGTAGGGTTAGGTGAAGGGCTAGTGGTTGGCAGAGGCCCACGGGCAGTGTTAGGGTTAGGGCTCATGTTAGGCCTAGGACCAGTGGTAGTGGTAGGGGATGGCCGAGGCCTAGGGGTAACTGTCACAAGAGGGCTCCGGGTAGTCTTAGGACTCCGAACGGATGTAGGGCTGGATTAGGGTGTGGCTAATGGTGGGTCCAGGGTGATTTCGTAGGACACGGGTTAGTGCTCTGGCTATCGGTAGGGCAAGGTGTACCGGTTGGCGACGGGCAAGTGCTAGGCTTCGGAATAGAGTGAGCACTGGGCGTTGGTCTAGGGCCCGAGGTAGGGCTAGTGGGAGCGGTAGGCGTAGCGCTGGGGTAGGCAAAGGGCAAGGGGTGGGTGTCGGTGTAAACCTCGGAGTAGGCTTTGGGCCAGGAGTTGGATTTTTGGCTAGGGGTAGAAATGGCGGTGGGCCCAGGGGTAGGGGGAGCTGTAGGGCCAGGGGTAGGGGTAGGACCAGAGATAGTGCTAGGCGTAGGCCTAGGGGTAGGGGTAGTGCTCGGGGTAGGGTTAGTTGAAGGGCTAGTGGTTGGCAGAGGCCCACGGGCAGTGTTAGGGTTAGGGCTCATGTTAAGCCTAGGACTAGTGGTAGTGGTAGGGGTGGGCCGAGGGCTAGGGCTAGGTGTCACGGGAGGGCTCCGGGTAGTTCTAGGACTCAGAACAGGTGTAGGGCTCGATTAGGGTGTGGTAAGTGTGGGTCCAGGGTGATTTCGTAGGACACGGGTTACTGCTCTTGCTAACGGTAGGGCAAGGTTACTGGTCGGCGACGGGCAAGTGCTAGGCCTCGGAATAGATGAGCACTGGGGTTTGGTCTAGGGCCCGAGCTAGGGCTAGTGGGAGCGATAGGCGTAGAGCTGGGGTAGGCATAGGGCAAGGGGTGGGTGTCGGGGTAAACCTCTGAGCAGGCTTTCGACCAGAGGTTGGAGTTGTGGCTAGGGGTAGGGATGGGGATGGGCCTATTAGTATGGGGAGCTGTAGGGCCAGGGGTAGGGGTAGGACCAGAGGTAGTGCTAGGCGTAAGCCTAGGGCGAGGGGTAGTGCTCGGGGTAGGGTTAGGTGAAGGGCTAGTGGTTGGCAGAGGCCCACGGACAGTGTTAGGGTTAGGGCTCATGTTAGGCCTAGGACTAGTGGTAGTGGTAGGGGATAGCCGAGGGCTAGGGGTAGGTGTCATGGGAGGGCTCCGGGTAGTCCTAGGACTCCGAACGGATGTGAGGCATGATTAGGGTGTGGCTAATGGTGGGTCCAGGGTGATTTCGTAGGAAAGGGTTAGTGATCTGGCTTTCGGTAGGGCAGGGTGTATTGGTCGGTGACGGGCAAGTGCTAGGCTTCGGACTAGAGTAAGCACTGGGCGTTGGTCTAGGGCCCGAGGTAGGGCTAGTGGGAGCGGTAGACGTAGCGCTATGGTAGGCAAAGGGCAAGGGGTGGGTGTCGGGATAAACCTCGGAGTAGGCCTAGGACCAGGAGTGCGAGCTGTGTCTAGGGGTAGGGATGGGGTTGGGCCTATGAGTAGGGGGAGCTGTAGGGCCAGGGGTAGGGGTAGGACCAGAGGTAGTGCCAGGCGTACGCCTAGGGCGAGGGGTAGTGCTCGTGGTGACCTAACCCTAACCCTAACCCTAACCCTAACCCTAACACCAACCCTAACCCTAATCCTAACCCTAACCCTAACACCAACCCTAACCCTAACACAAACCCTAACCCTAATCCTAACCCTAAACCTAACACCAACCCTAACCCTAACCCTAACCCTAACCCTAACCCTAAACCCTAACCCTAACCGTTACCCTAACCCTAACAAGGGCAATGTGTACTACTCAGCGACGGGCAAGTTCTAGGCCTCGGACTAGAGGGAGCCATGGGCGTTGGTCTAGGGCGCGAGCTAGGGCTAGTGGGAGCGGTAGGCGTAGCGCTGGGGTAGGCATAGGGCAAGGGATGGGTGTCGAGGTAAACCTTGGAGTAGGCCTAGGGCCAGGAGTGGGAGCTGTGGCTAGGGGTAGGGGTGGGGGTGGGCCTATGGGTAGGGGGAGCTGTAGGGCTAGGGGTAGTGGTAGGACCAGAGGTAATGCTAGGCGTAGGCCTAGGGCGAGAGGTAGTGCTCGGGGTAGGGTTAGTTGAAGGGCTAGTGTTTGGCAGAGGCCCACGGGCAGTGTTAGGGTTAGGGCTCATGTTAAGCCTAAAACTAGTGGTAGTGGTAGGGGTTGGCCGAGGGCTAGGGGTAGGTGTCACGAAATGTCTCCGGGTAGTCCTAGGACTCGGAACAGGTGTAGGGCTGTATTAGGGTGTGGTAAGGGTGGGTCCAGGATGATTTCGTAGGACACGGTTTACTGCTCTGGCTAACGGTAGGGCAAGGTGTACTGGTCGGCGACGGGCAAGTGCTAGGCCACGGACTAGATGAGCACTGGGCTTTGGTCTAGGGCCCGAGCTAGGGCTATGGGAGCGATAGGCGTAGCGTTGGGGTAGGCATAGGGCAAGGGGTGGGTGTCGGGGTAAACCTCGGAGTAGGCTTTGGACCAGAGGTTGGAGTTGTGGCTAGGGGTATGGATGGGGGTGGGCCTATTAGTAGGGGGAGCTGTAGGGCCAGGGGTAGGGGTAGGACCAGAGGTAGTGCTAGGCGTAAGCCTAAGGCGAGGGGTAGTGCTCGGGGTAGGGTTAGGTGAAGGGCTAGTGGTTTGCAGAGGCCCACGGACAGTGTTAGGGTTAGGGCTCATGTTAGGCCTAGGACTAGTGGTAGTGGTAGGGGATAGCCGAGGGCTAGGGGTAGGTGTCACGGGAGGGCTCCGGGTAGTCCTAGGACTCAGAACGGATGTGGGGCATTATTAGGGTGTGGCTAATGGTGGGTCCAGGGTGATTTCGTAGGACAAGAGTTAGTGATCTGGCTTTCGGTAGGGCAGGGTGTATTGGTCGGTGACGGGAAAGTGCTAGGCTTCGGACTAGAGTGAGCACTGGGCGTTGGTCTAGGGCCCGAGTATGGCTAGTGGGAGCGGTAGGCGTAGCGCTGTGGTAGGCAAAGGGCAAGGGGTGGGTGTCGGGGCAAACCTCGGAGTAGGCCTAGGACCAGGAGTGGGAGCTGTGTCTAGGGGTAGGGATGGGGGTGGGCCTATGGGTAGGGGGAGCTGTAGGGCCAGGGGTAGGGGT
Organism: Rhinolophus hipposideros; assembly: GCF_964194185.1. Taxonomy (NCBI): domain Eukaryota; kingdom Metazoa; phylum Chordata; class Mammalia; order Chiroptera; family Rhinolophidae; genus Rhinolophus; species Rhinolophus hipposideros. The sequence continues at coordinate 311,063 of NW_027669133.1, read as the reverse complement.
AGGACCAGAAGTAGTGCCAGGCGTACGCCTAGGGCGAGGGGTAGTGCTCGGGGTGACCTAACCCTAACCCTAACCCTAACCCTAACACCAACCCTAACCCTAATCCTAACCCTAACCCTAACACCAACCCTAACCCTAACACCAACCCTAACCCTAATCCTAACCCTAAACCTAATCCTAAACCTAACCCTAACCCTAACACCAACCCTAACCCTAACCCTTACCCTAACCCTAACAAGGGCAATGTGTACTGGTCAGCGACGGGAAAGTTCTTGGCCTCGGACTAGAGGGAGCCATGGGCGTTGGTCTAGGTCCCAAGCTAGGGCTAGTGGTAGCGGTAGGCGTAACGCTTGGGTAGGCATAGGGCAAGGGGTGGGTTTCGAGGTAAACCTCGGTGTAGGCCTAGGGCCAGGAGTGGGAGCTGTGGCTTGGGGTTGGGGTGGGGGTGGGCCTATGGGTAGGGGGAGCTGCAGGTCCAGGGGTAGGGGTAGGACCAGAGGTAGTGCTAGACGTAGGCCTAGGGCGAGTGGTAGTGCTCGGGGTAGGGTTAGTTGAAGGGCTAGTGGTTGGCAGAAGCCCACGGGCAGTGTTAGGGTTAGGGCTCATGTTAAGCCTAGGACTAGTGGTAGTGGTAGGGATTGGCCGAAGTCTTGGGGTAGGTGTCACGGGAGGGCTCCGGGTAGGTCTAGGACTCGGAACAGGTGTAGGGCTGGATTACGGTTGGTAAGGGTGAGTCCAGGGTGATTTCGTAGGACACGGGTTACTGCTCTGGCTAACGGTAGGGCAAGGTGTACTGGTCGGCGACTGGCAAGTGCTAGGCCTCGGACTAGATGAGCACTGGGCGTTGGTCTAGGGCCGAGCTAGGGCTAGTTGAGCGTTAGGCGTAGCGCTGGTGTAGGCATAGGGCAAGGGGTGGGTGTCGGGGTAAACCTCGGAGTCGGCCTAGTTCCAGGAGTTGGAGCTGTGGATAGGGGTAGGGATTTGGGTGGGCCTATGGGTAGGGGGAAATGTAGGGCCAGGGGTAGGTGTAGGACCAGAGGTAGTGCTAGGCGTAGGCCTAGGTCGAGGGGTAGTGCTCGGGGTAGGGTTAGGTGAAGGGCTAGTGGTTGGCAGAGGCCCACGAGCAGTGTTAGCGTTAGGGCTCATGTTAGGCCTAAGACTAGTGGTAGTAGTAGGGGATGGCCGAGGGCTAGGGGTAGGTGTCACGGGAGGGCTCCGGGGAGTCCTAGGATCCGAACGGATGTGGGGCATGATTAGGGTGTGGCTAATGGTGCGTCCAGGGTGATTTCGTAGGACACGGGTTAGTGCTCTGGCTATCGGCAGGCAAGGTGTACTGGTCGGCGACGGGCAAGTGCTAGGCTTCGGACTAGAGTGAGCACTGAGCATGGTCTAGGGCCCGAGGTAGGGCTAGTGGGAGCGGTAGGCGTAGCGCTGTGGTAGGCAAAGGGCAAGGGGTTTGTGTCGGGGTAAACCTCGGAGTAGGCCTAGGACCAGGAGTGGGAGCTGAGGCTAGGGGTAGGGATGAGGGTGGGCCTATGGTAAGGGGGACCTGTAGGGCCAGGTGTAGGTGTAGGACCAGAGGTAGTGCCAGGCGTAGGCCTAGGGCGAGGGGTAGTGCTCTGGGTAACCTAACCCTAACACTAACCCTAACCCTATCCCTAACCCTAACCTTAACATCAACCCTACCCTAACACTAACCCTAACCCTAACCCTAAACCTAACACCAACCCTAACACTAATCCTAACCCTAACCTTAACCCTAAACCTAACCCTAACACCAACCCTAACCATAACCCTGACCCTAACCCTAACCCTAAACCTAACACCAACCCTAATCCTAACCCTAACCCTAAACCCTAATCCTAACCCTAACTCTAACCCTAACCCTAATTCTAACCCTAACAAGGGCAAAGTGTACTGGTCAGCGACGGGCAAGTTCTAGGCCTCGGACTAGAAGGAGCCATGGGCGTTGGTCTAGGGCCCGAGCTAGGGCTAGTGGGAGCGGTAGGCGTGACGCTGGGGTAGGCATAGGGCAAGGGGTGGGTGTCGAGGTAAAACTCGGAATAGGCCTAGGGCCAGGAGTGGGAGCTGTGGCTAGGGGTAGGGATGGGGTTGGGCCTATAAATAGGGGGAGCTGTAGTGCCACGGGTAGGGGTAGGACCAGAGGTAGTTCTACGCGTAAGCCTAGGGCGAGGGGTAGTGCTCGGGGTAGGGTTAGGTGAAGGGCTAGTGGTTGGCAGAGACCCACGGGCAGTGTTAGGGTTAGGGCTCATGTTAGGCCTAGGACTAGTGGTAGTGGTAGGGGATGGGCGAGGTCTAGGGGTAACTGTCACGGGAGGGCTCCGGGTAGTCCTAGGACTACGAACGGATGTAGGGCTGGATTAGGGTGTGGCTAATGGTGGGTCCAGGGTGATTTCGTAGGACACGGGATAGTGCTCTGGGTATCGGTAGGGCAAGGTGTACTGGTTGGCGACGGGCAAGTGCTAGGCTTCGGAGTAGAGTGAGCACTGGGCGTTGGTCTAGGGCCCGAGGTAGTCTAGTGGGAGCGGTATGCGTATTGCTGGGGTAGGCAAAGGGCAAGGGGTGGGTGTCGGGGTAAACATCGGAGTATGCCTAGGACCAGGAGTGGGAGCTGTGCTAGGGGTAGGGATGGGGGTGGGCCTATGGGTAGGGGGAGCTGTAGGGACAGGGGTAGGTGTAGGACCAGAGGTAGTGCTAGGCGTAGGCCTAGGGCGAGGGGTAGTGCTCGGGGTAACCTAACCATAACCCTAACACCAACCCTAAACCTAACCCTAACCCTAACACCAACCCTACCTCTAACCCTATACCTAACACCAACCCTAACCCTAACCGTAACCCTAACCCTAACACCAACCCTAACCCTAACCCTAACCCTAACACTAACCCTTACCCTAACCCTAACCCTAACACCAACCCTAACCCTAACCCTAACCCTAACCCTAACCCTAACCCTATACCTAACACCAACCCTAACCCTAACCCTAACCCTAACACCAACCCTAACCCTAATCCTAACCCTAACCCTAACCCTAACCCTAACACCATCTCTAACCCTAACCCTAACCCTGACCATAACCCTAAACCTAACACCAACCCTAACCCTAACCCTAAACCTAACACTAACCCTAACAACAACCCTAACCCTAACCCTAACCCTAAACCCTAATCCTAACCCTAACCCTAACCCTAATTCTAACCCTAACCCTAACAAGGGCAAGGTGTACTGGTCGGCCTCGGGCAAGTGGTAGGCCTCTGACTAGAAGGAGCACTGGGCGTTGGTCTAGCTCCCGAGCTAGGGCTAGTAGGAGCGGTAGGCGTAGCGCTGGGGTAGGCATAGGGCAAGGGGTGGGTGTCGGGGTAAACTTCGGAGTAGGCTTTTGGCCAGGAATTGGAGTTGTGGCTAGGGGTAGTGATGGTGGTGGGCCCATGGGTAAGGGGAGCTGTAGGGCCAGGGGTAGGGGTAGGACCAGAGGTAGTGCTAGGCGTAGGCCTAGGGCGAGGGGTAGTGCTCGGGGTAGGGTTAGGTGAAGGGCTATTGGTTGGCAGAGTCTCACGGGTAGTGTTAGTGTTAGGGCTCATGTTAGGCCTAGGACGAGTGGTAGTGGTAGGGGTTAGCCGAGGGCTAGGGGTAGGTGTCACGGGAGGGCTCCGGGTAGTCCTAGGATTCGGAACAGGTGTAGGGCTGGATTAGGGTGTGGCTAAGGGTGGGTCCAGGGTGATTTCGTAGGACACGGTTTACTGCTCTGGCTAACAGTAGGGCAAGGTGTACTGGTCGGCGATGGACAAGTGCTAGGCCTCGGACTAGATGAGCACTGGGCTTTGGTCTAGTGCCCAAGCTAGGGCTAGTGGGAGCGGTAGGCGTAGCCTGGGGTAGGCATAGGGCAAGGGGTGGGTGTCGGGGTAAACCTCGGAGTAGCCTTTGGGCCAGAGGTTAGAGTTGTGGCTAGGGGTAGGGATGGGGGTGGGCCTATAAGTAGGGGGAGCTGTAGGGCCATGGGAAGGGGTAGGACCAGAGGTAGTGCTAGGCGTAGGCCTAGGGCGAGGGGTAGTGCTCAGGGTAGGGTTAGTTGAAGGGCTAGTGTTTGGCAGAGGCCCACGGGCAGTGTTACGGTTAGGGATCATGTTAAGCCTAGGACTAGTGGTAGTGGTAGGGGTTGGCCGAGGACTAGAGGTAGGTGTCACGAAATGTCTCCGGGTAGTCCGAGGACTCGGAACAGGTGTAGGGCTGTATTAGGGTGTGGTAAGGGTGGGTCCAGGGTGATTTCGTAGGACACGGGTTAGTGCTATGACTAAAGGTAGGGCAAGGTGTACTGGACGGCGTCGGGAAAGTGGTAGGCCTCAGACTAGAGGGAGCACTGGGCGTTGGTCTAGGACCCGAGCTAGGGCTAGTGGGAGCGGTAGGCGTAGCACTGGGGTAGGCATAGGGCAAAGGGTGGGTGTCGGGGTAAACCTCGGAGTAGGCTTTGGGCCAGGAGTTGGAGTTGCGGCTAGGGTTAGGGATGGGGGTGGGCCTATGGGTAGGGGGAGCTGTAGGGCCAGGGGTAGGGGTAGGACCAGAAGTAGTGCCAGGCGTACGCCTAGGGCGAGGGGTAGTGCTCGGGGTGACCTAACCCTAACCCTAACCCTAACCCTAACCCTAACCCTAACACCAACCCTAACCCTAATCCTAACCCTAACCCTAACACCAACCCTAACCCTAACACCAACCCTAACCCTAATCCTAACCCTAAACCTAACCCTAAACCTAACCCTAACCCTAACACCAACCCTAACCCTAACCCTTACCCTAACCCTAACAAGGGCAATGTGTACTGGTCAGCGACGGGAAAGTTCTTGGCCTCGGACTAGAGGGAGCCATGGGCGTTGGTCTAGGTCCCAAGCTAGGGCTAGTGGTAGCGGTAGGCGTAACGCTTGGGTAGGCATAGGGCAAGGGGTGGGTTTCGAGGTAAACCTCGGTGTAGGCCTAGGGCCAGGAGTGGGAGCTGTGGCTTGGGGTTGGGGTGGGGGTGGGCCTATGGGTAGGGGGAGCTGCAGGTCCAGGGGTAGGGGTAGGACCAGAGGTAGTGCTAGGCGTAGGCCTAGGGCGAGGGGTAGTGCTCAGGGTAGGGTTAGTTGAAGGGCTAGTGTTTGGCAGAGGCCCACGGGCAGTGTTAGGGTTAGGGATCATGTTAAGCCTAGGACTAGTGGTAGTGGTAGGGGTTGGCCGAGGACTAGAGGTAGGTGTCACGAAATGTCTCCGGGTAGTCCGAGGACTCGGAACAGGTGTAGGGCTGTATTAGGGTGTGGTAAGGGTGGGTCCAGGGTGATTTCGTAGGACACGGGTTAGTGCTATGACTAAAGGTAGGGCAAGGTGTACTGGACGGCGTCGGGAAAGTGGTAGGCCTCGGACTAGAGGGACCACTGGGCGTTGGTCTAGGACCCGAGCTAGGGCTAGTGGGAGCGGTAGGCGTAGCACTGGGGTAGGCATAGGGCAAAGGGTGGGTGTCGGGGTAAACCTCGGAGTAGGCTTTGGGCCAGGAGTTGGAGTTGCGGCTAGGGTTAGGGATGGGGGTGGGCCTATGGGTAGGGGGAGCTGTAAGGCCAGGGGTAGGGGTAGGACCAGAGGTAGTGCTAGGCGTAGGCCTAGGGCGAGGGGTAGTGCTCAAGGTAGAGTTAGGTGAAAGGCTAGTGGTTAACAGAGGCCGACGGGCAGTGTTACGGTTAGGGCTCATGTTAGGCCTAGGACTAGTGGTAGTAGTAAAGGATGGCCGAGGGCTAGGGGTAGGTGTCACGGGAGGGCTCCGTGTAGTCCTAGGACTCAAAACGGATGTAGGGCTGCATTAGGGTGTGGTAAGGGTGGGTCCAGGGTGATTTCGTAGGACACGGGTTAGTGTTCTGCCTAACGGTAGGGTAAGGTGTACTGGTCGGCGTCGGGCTGGTGGTAGGCCTCGGACTAGAGGGAGCCATGGGCGTTGGTCTAGGGCCCGAGCCTGGGCTAGTGGGAGCGGTAGGCATAGCGCTGGGTAGGCATAGGGTAAGGGGTGTGTGTCGGGGTAAACCTCGGAGTAGGCCTAGTGCCAGGAGTTGGAGCTGTGGCTAGGGGTAGGGATGGGGGTGGGCCTATAAGTAGGGGGAGCCGTAGGGCCAGGGGTAGGGGTAGGACGAGAGGTAGTGCTAGGCGTAAGCCTAGGGCGAGGGGTAGTGCTCGGGGTAGGGTTAGGTGAAGGGCTAGTGGTTGGCAGAGGCCCACGGGCAGTGTTAGGTTTAGGGCTCCTGTTAGGCCTAGGACTAGTGGTAGTGGTAGGGGATGGGCGAGGGCTAAAGGTAACTGTCACGGGAGGGCTCCGGGTAGTCCTAGGACTCCGAACGGATGTAGGGCTGGATTAGGGTGTGGCTAATGATGGGTCCAGGGTGATTTCGTAGGACACGGGTTAGTGCTCTGGCTATCGGTAGGGCAAGGTGTACCGGTTGGCGACGGGCAAGTGCTAGGCTTCGGATTAGAGTGAGCACTGGGCGTTGGTCTAGGGCCCGAGGTAGGGCTAGTGGGAGCGGTAGGCGTAGCGCTGGGGTAGGCAAATGGCAAGGGGTGGGTGTCGGGGTAAACCTCGGAGTAGGCCTAGGGACAGGAGTGGGAGCTGTGGCTAGGGGTAGGGATGGGGGTGGGCCTATGGGCAGGGGGAGCTGTAGGGATAGGTGTAGGGGTAGGACCAGAGGTAGTGCTAGGCGTAGGCCTAGGGCGAGGGGTAGTGCTCGGGGTAACCTAACCCTAACCCTAACCCTAACACTAACACTAACCCTAACCCTAACCCTAACCCTAACACCAACCCTAAACCTAACCCTAACCCTAACCCTAACCCTAACCATAACCCTATACCTAACACCAACCCTAACCCTAACCCTAACCATAACGCCAACCCTAACCCTAACCCTAACCCTATACCTAACACCAACCTTAACCCTAACCCTAACCCTAACCCTAACACCAACCCTAACCCTAACCCTAAACCCTAACCCTAACCGTAACCCTAACTTTAACAAGGGCAAGGTGTACTGGTCAGCGACGGACAAGTTCTAGGCCTCAGACGAGAGGGAGCCATGGGCGTTGGTCTAGGGCCCGAGCTAGGGCTAGTGGAAACGGTAGGCGTAGCGCTGGGGTAGGCATAGGGCAAGGGGTGGGTGTCGAGGTAAACCTCGGTGTAGGCCTAGGGCCAGAAGTGAGAGCTGTGGCTAAAGGTAGGGGTGTGGGTGGGCCTATGGGTAGGGGGAGCTGTAGGGCCAGGGGTAGTGGTAGGACCAGAGGTAGTGCTAGGCGTAGGCCTAGGGCGAGGGGTAGTGCTCGGGGTAGGGTTAGTTGAAGGGCTAGTGGTTGGCAGAGGCCCACGGGCAGTGTTAGGGTTAGGGCTCATGTTAAGCCTAGGACTAGTGGTAGTGGTAGGGGTTGGCCGAGGGCTAGGGGTAGGTGTCACGAGAGGGCTCCGAGTAGTCCTAGGACTCGGAACGGGTGTAGGGCTGGATTAGGGTGTGGTAAGAGTGGGTCCAGGGTGATTTCGTAAGACACGGGTTAGTGTTCTGGCTATTGGTAGGCAAGGTGTACTGGTCGGAGACGGCAAGTGCTAGGCTTTGGACTAGAGTGAGCACTGGGCGTTGGACTAGGGCCCGAGCTAGGACTAGTGGGAGCGGTAGGCGTAGCACTGGGGTAGGCATAGGGCAAAGGGTGGGTGTCGGGGTAAACCTCGGAGTAGGCTTTGGGCCAGGAGTTGGTGTTGCGACTAGGGGTAGGGATGGGGGTGGGCCTATGGGTAGGGGGAGCTGTAGGGCCAGGGGTAGGGGTAGGACCAGAGGTAGTGCTAGGCGTAGGCCTAGGGCGAGGGGTAGTGCTCGGGGTAGAGTTAGGTGAAGGGCTAGTGGTTGGCAGAGGCCCACGGGCAGTGTTACGGTTAGGGCTCATGTTAGGACTAGGACTAGTGGTAGTAGTAAAGGATGGCCGAGGGCTAGGGGTAGGTGTCACGGAAGGGCTCCGGGTAGTCCTAGGACTCCGAACGGATGTGGGTCATGATTAGGGTGTGGCTAATGGTGCGTCCAGGGTGATTTCGTAGGACACGGGTTAGTGCTCTGGCTATCGGTAGGCAAGGTGTACTGGTCGGCGACGGGCAAGTGCTAGGCTTCGGACTAGAGTGAGCACTGGGCGTTGGTCTAGGGCCCGAGGTAGGGCTAGTGGGAGCGGTAGGCATAGCGCTGGGGTAGGCAAAGGGCAAGGGGTGGGTGTCGGGGTAAACCACGGAGTAGGCCTAGGACCAGGAGTGGGAGCTGTGGCTAGGGATAGGGATGGCGGTGGGCCTATGGGTAGGGGGAGGTGTAGGGCCAGGGGTAGGGGTAGGACCAAAGGTAGTGCTAGGTGTAGGCCTAGGGCGAGGGGTAGTGCTCGGGGTAACCTAACCGTAAACCTACCCCTAATCCTAACACTAACCCTAACCCTAACACCAACCCTAACCCTAAACCTAACCCTAACCCTAAACGTAACACCAACCCTAATCCTAACCCAAACCCTAACCCTAACACCAACCCTAACCCTAACCCTAAACCCTAACCCTAACCCTAACCCTAACCCTAAACCTAACACCAACCCTAACCCTAACCCTAACCCTAACCCTAACCCTAACCCTAACAGAAATCTAACCCTAACCCTAACCCTAACCCTAACCCTAAACCTAACACCAACCCTAACCCTAACCCTAACCCTAACCCTAACAAGGGCAAGGTGTACTGGTCAGCGACAAGCAAGTCTAGGCCTCGGACTAGAGGGAGCCATGGGCGTTGGTCTAGGGCCCGAGCCTGGGCTAGTGGGAGCGGTAGGCATAGCGCTGGGGTAGGCATAAAGCAAGGGGTGTGTGTCGGGGTAAACCTCAGAGCAGGCATAGTGCCAGGAGTTGGACCTGTGGCTAGGGGTAGGGATGGGGGTGGGCCTATAAGTAGGGGGAGCTGTAGGGCCAGGGGAAGCGGTAGGACCAGAGGTAGTGCTAGGTGTTAGTCTAGGGCGAGGGGTAGTGCTCTAGGTAGGGTTAGGTGAAGGGCTTGTGGTTGGCTGATGCCCACGGGCAGTGTTAGTCTTAGGGCTCATGTTAGGCCTAAGACTAGTGGTAGTGCTAGGGGTTGGCCGAGGGCTAGGGATAGGTGTCACGGGAGGGCTCCGGGTAGTCCTAGGACTCAAAACGGGTATAGGGCTGCATTAGGGTGTGGTAAGGGTGGGTCCAGGGTGATTTCGTAGGACACGGGTTACTGCTCTGGCTAACGGTAGGGTAAGGTGTACTGGTCGGCGTCGGGCAGGTGGTAGGCCTCAAACTAGAGGGAGCACTGGGTGTTGGTCTAGGGCCCGAGCTAGGGCTAGTGGGAGCGGTAGGCGTAGCACTGGGGTAGGCATAGGGCAAGAAGTGGGTGTCGGGGTAAACCTCGGAGTAGGCTTTGGGCCAGAGGTTGGAGTTGTGGCTAAGGGTAGAGATGGGGGTGGGCCTATAAGTAGGGGAGCTGTAGGGCCATGGATAGGGGTAGGACCAGAGGTAGTGCTAGGCGTAAGCCTAGGGCGAGGGGTAGTGCTCGGTGTGACCTAACCCTAACCCTAACCCTACCCCTAACACCAACCCTAACCCTAATCCTAACCCTAACCCTAACACCAACCCTAACCCTAACCCTAACCCTAAACCCTAACCCTAACCCTTACCCTAACCCTAACAAGGGCAATGTGTACTAGTCAGCGACGGGCAAGTTCTAGGCCTCGGACTAGAGGGAGCCATGGGCGTTGGTCTAGGGCCCGAGCTAGGGCTAGTGGGAGCGGTAGGCGTAGCGCTGGGGAAGGCATAGGGCAAGGGGTGGGTGTCGAGGTAAACCTCGGAGTAGGCCTCGGGCCAGGATTGGGAGCTGTGGCTAGGGGTAGGGTTGGGGGTGGGCCTATGGGTAGGGGGAGCTGTAGGGCCAGGGGTAGTGGTAGGACAAGAGGTAGTGCTAGGCGTAGGCCTAGGGCGAGGGGTAGTGCTCGGGGTAGGGTTAGTTGAAGGGCTGGTGTTTGGCAGAGGCCCACGGGCAGTGTTAGGGTTAGGGCTCATGTTAAGCCTAGGACTAGTGGTAGTGGTAGGGGTTGGCCGAGGGTTAGGGGTAGGTGTCACGAAATGGCTCCTGGTAGTCCTAGGCCTCGGAACAGGTGTAGGGCTGTATTAGGGTGTGGTAAAAGTGGGTCCAGGGTGATTTCGTAGGACACGGGTTACTGCTTTGGCTAACGGTAGGGCAAGGTGTACTGGTCGGCCTCGGGCAAGTGGTAGACCTCTGACTAGAGAGAGCACTGGGCGTTGGTCTAGGGCCCGAGCTAGGGCTAGTGGGAGCGTTGGGCGTAGCGCTGGGGTAGGCATAGGGCAAGGGGTGGGTTTCGGGGTAAACTTCGGAGTAGGCTTTGGGCCAGGAGTGGGAGTTTTGGCTAGGGGTAGGGATGGGGGTGGGCCCAGAAGTAGGGGGAGCTGTAGGGCCAGGGGTAACGGTAGGACCAGAGGTAGTGCTAGGCGTAGGCCTAGGGCGAGGGGTAGTGCTCGGGGTAGGGTTAGTTGAAGGGCTAGTGGTTGGCAGAGGCCCACGGGCAGTGTTAGGGTTAGGGCTCATGTTAAGCCTAGGACTAGTGGTAGTGGTAGGGGTTGGCCGAGGGCTAGGGGTAGGTGTCACGGGAGGGCTCCGGGTAGTCCTAAGACTCAGAACAGGTGTAGGGCTGGATTATGGTGTGGCTAATTGTGGGTCCAGGGTGATTTCGTAGGAGAAGGGTTAGTGATCTGGCTATCGGTAGGGCAAGGTGTACTGATCGGTAACGGGCAAGTGCTAGGCTTCGGACTAGAGTGAGCACTGGGCGTTGGTCTAGGGCCCGAGGTAGGGCTAGTGGGAGCGGTAGGCGTAGCGCTGTGGTAGGCAAAGGGCAAGGGGTGTGTGTCGGGGTAAACCTCGGAGTAGGCCTAGGACCAGGAGTGGGAGCTGTGGCTAGGGGTAGGGATGGGGGTGGGCCTATGGGTAGGGGGAGCTGTAGGGCCAAGGGTAGGGGTAGGACCAGAGGTTGTGCCAGGTGTAGGCCTAGGGCGAGGGGTAGTGCTCAAGGTAACCTAACCCTAACCCTAACCCTAACCCTAACCCTAACCCTAACCCTAACATCAACCCTAACCCTAAACCCTAAACCTAACCCTAACCCTAACCCTAACCCTAACCCTAACCCTAAACCTAACACCAACCCTAACCCTAACCCTAACCCTAACCCTAACACAAATCTAACCCTAACCCTAACCCTAACCCTAACCCTAAACCTAACACCAACCCTAACCCTAACCCTAACCCTAACCCTAAACCTAACACCAACCCTAACCCTAACCCTAACCCTAACAAGGGCAAGGTGTACTGGTCAGCGACGGGCAAGTCTAGGCCTAGGACTAGAGGGAGCCATGGGCGTTGGTCTAGGGCCCGAGCCTGGGCTAGTGGGAGCGGTAGGCATAGCGCTGGGGTAGGCATAGGGCAAGGGGTGTGTGTCGGGGTAAACCTCGGAGTAGGCCTAGTGCCAGGAGGTGGAGCTGTGGCTAGGGGTAGGGATGGGGGTGGGCCTATAAGTAGGGGGAGCTGTAGGGCCAGGGGAAGCGGTAGGAACAGAGGAAGTGCTAGGTGTTAGCCTAGGGCGAGGGGTAGTGCTCTGGGTAGGGTTAGGTGGAGGGCTTGTGGTTGGCTGATGCCCACGGGCAGTGTTAGTCTTAGGGCTCATGTTAGGCCTAGGACTAGTGGTAGTGGTAGGGGTTGGCCGAGGGCTAGGGATAGGTGTCACGGGAGGGCTTCAAGTAGTCCTAGGACTCAAAACGGGTGTAGGGCTGCATTAGGGTGTGGTAAGTGTGGGTCCAGGGTGATTTCGTAGGACACGGGTTAGTGTTCTGGCTAACGGTAGGGCAAGGTGTACTGCTCGGCGTCGGGCAGGTGGGAGGCCTCGGACTAGAGGGAGCACTGGGCTTTAGTCTAGGGCTTGAGCTAGGGCTAGTGGGAGCGGTAGGCGTAGCACTGGGGTAGGCATAGGGCAAAGGGTGAGTGTCGGGGTAAACCTCGGAGTAGGCTTTGGGCCAGAGGTTGGAGTTGTGGCTAGGGGTAGGGATGGGGGTGGGCCTATAAGTAGGGAAAGCTGTAGGGCCAGGGGTAGGGGTAGGACGAGAGGTAGTGCTAGGCGTAAGCCTAGGGCCAGGGGTAGTGCTCGGGGTAGGGTTAGGTGAAGGGCTAGTGGTTGGCAGAGGCCCACGGGCAGTGTTAGGTTTAGGGCTCATGTTAGGCCTAGGACTAGTGGTAGTGGTAGGGAATGGGCGAGGGCTAAAGGTAACTGTCACGGGAGGGCTCCGGGTAGTCCTAGGACTCCGAATGGATGTAGGGCTGGATTAGGGTGTGGCTAATGATGGGTCCAGGGTGATTTCGTAGGACACGGGTTAGTGTTCTGGCTAACGGTAGGGCAAGGTGTACTGGTCGGCGTCGGGCAGGTGGGAGGCCTCGGACTAGAGGGAGCACTGGGCGTTAGTCTAGGGCTTGAGCTAGGGCTAGTGGGAGCGGTAGGCGTAGCGCTGGGGTAGGCAAAGGGCAAGTGGTGGGTGTCGGGGTAAACCTCGGAGTAGGCCTAGGACCAGGAGTGGGAGCTGTGGCTAGGGGTAGGGATGGGGGTAGGCCTATGGGCAGGGGGAGCTGTAGGGACAGGGGTAGGAGTAGGACCAGAGGTAGTGCTAGGCATAGGCCTAGGGCGAGGGGTAGTGCTCGGGGTAACCTAACCCTAACCCTAACCCTAACACTAAAACCCTAACCCTAACCCTAACCTTAACCCTAACACCAACCCTAACCCTAATCCTAACCCTAACCCTAACACCAACCCTAACCCTAACACCAACCCTAACCCTAATCCTAACCCTAAACCTAACACCAACCCTAACCCTAACCCTAAACCCTAACCCTAACCCTTACCCTAACCCTAACAAGGGCAATGTGTACTAGTCAGCGACGGGCAAGTTCTAGGCCTCGGATAAAAGGGAGCCATGGGCGTTTGTCTAGGGCCCGAGCTAGGGCTATTGGGAGCGGTAGGCGTAGCGCTGGGGAAGGCATAGGGATAGGGGTGGGTGTCGAGGTAAACCTCGGAGTAGGCCTAGGGCCAGGATTGGGAGCTGTGGCTAGGGGTAGGGTCGGGGGTGGGCCTATGGGTAGGGGGAGCTGTAGGGCCAGGGGTAGTGGTAGGACCAGAGGTAGTGCTAGGCGTAGGCCTAGGGCGAGGGGTAGTGCTCGGGGTAGGGTTAGTTGAATGGCTAGTGTTTGGCAGAGGCCCACGGGCAGTGTTAGGGTTAGGGCTCATGTTAAGCCTAGGACTAGTTGTAGTAGTAGGGTTTGGCCGAGGGCTAGGGGTAGGTGTCACGAAATGGCTCCAGGTAGTCTTAGGCCTCGGAACAGGTGTAGGGCTGTATTAGGGTGTGGTAAGGGTGGGTCCAGGGTGATTTCGTAGGACACGGATTACTGCTCTGGCTAACGGTAGGGCAAGGTGTACTGGTCGGCCTCGGGCAAGTGGTAGACCTCTGACTAGAGAGAGCACTGGGCGTTGGTCTAGGGCCCGAGCTAGGGCTAGTGGGAGCGTTAGGCGTAGTGCTGGGGTAGGCATAGGGCAAGGGGTGGGTGTCGGGGTAAACTTCGGAGTAGGCTTTGGGCCAGGAGTTGGAGTTTTGGCTAGGGGTAGGGATGGGGGTGGGCCCAGAAGCAGGGGGAGCTGTAGGGCCAGGGGTAGGGGTAGGACAAGAGGTAGTGCTAGGCGTAGGCCTAGGGCGAGGGGTAGTGCTCGGGGTAGGGTTAGTTGAAGGGCTAGTGGTTGGCAGAGGCCCACGGGCAGTGTTAGGGTTAGGGCTCATGTTAAGCCTAGGACTAGTGGTAGTGGTAGGGGTTGGCCGAGGGCTAGGGGTAGGTGTCACGGGAGGGCTCCGGGTAGTCCTAAGACTCAGAACAGGTGTAGGGCTGGATTAGGGTGTGGCTAATTGTGGGTCCAGGGTGATTTCGTAGGACAAGGGTTAGTGATCTGGCTATCGGTAGGGCAAGGTGTACTGGTCGGTGACGGGCAAGTGCTAGGCTTCGGACTAGAGTGAGCACTGGGCGTAGGTCTAGGACCAGAGGTAGGGCTAGTGGGAGCGGTAGGCGTAGCGCTGTGGTAGGCAAAGGGCAAGGGGTGTGTGTCGGGGTAAACCTCGGAGTAGGCCTAGGACCAGGAGTGGGAGCTGTGGCTAGGGGTAGGGATGGGGGTGGGCCTATGGGTAGGGGGAGCTGTAGGGCCAGGGGTAGGGGTAGGACCAGAGGTTGTGCCAGGTGTAGGCCTAGGGCGAGGGGTAGTGCTCAAGGTAACCTAACCCTAACCCTAACCCTAACCCTAACCCTATCCCTAACCCTAACCCTAACATCCACCCTAACCCTAACACTAACCCTAACCCTAACCCTAAACCTAACACCAACCCTAACCCTAATCCTAACCCTAACCTTAACCCTAACCCTAACCCTAACACCAACCCTAACCCTAACCCTAACCCTAACCCTAACCCTAAACCTAACACCAACCCTAACCCTAACCCTAACCCTAACAAGGGCAAGGTGTACTGGTCAGCGACGGGCAAGTCTAGGCCTAGGACTAGAGGGAGCCATGGCGTTGGTCTAGGGCCCGAGCCTGGGCTAGTGGGAGCGGTAGGCATAGCGCTGGGCTAGGCATAGGGCAAGGGGTGTGTGTCAGGGTAAACCTCGGAGTAGGCCTAGTGCCAGGAGTTGGAGTTGTGGCTAGGGGTAGGGATGGGGGTGGGCCTATAAGTAGGGGGAGCTGTAGGGCCAAGGGAAGCGGTAGGACCAGAGGTAGTGCTAGGTGTTAGCCTAGGGCGAGGGGTAGTGCTCTGGGTAGGGTTAGGTGAAGGGCTTGTGGTTGGCTGATGCCCTCGGGCAGTGTTAGTCTTAGGGCTCATGTTAGGCCTAGGACTAGTGGTAGTGGTAGGGGTTGGCCGAGGGCTAGGGATAGGTGTCACGGGAGGACTTCGGGTAGTCCTAGGACTCAAAACGGGTGTAGGGCTGCATTAGGGTGTGGTAAGAGTGGGTCCAGGGTGATTTCGTAGGACACGGGTTAGTGTTCTGGCTAACGGTAGGGCAAGTTGTACTGGTCGGCGTCGGGCAGGTGGTAGGCCTCGGACTAGAGGGAGCACTGGGCGTTGGTCTAGGGCCCGAGCTAGGGCTAGTGGGAGCGGTAGGCGTAGCACTGGGGTAGGCATAGGGCAAGGGGTGGGTGTCGGGGTAAACCTCGGAGTAGGCTTTGGGCCAGAGGTTGGAGTTGTGGCTAGGGGTAGGGATGGGGGTGGGTCTATAAGTAGGGGGAGCTGTAGGGCCAGGGGTAGGGGTAGGACGAGAGGTAGTGCTAGGCGTAAGCCTAGGGCGAGGGGTAGTGCTCGGGGTAGGGTTAGGTGAAGGGCTAGTGGTTGGCAGACGCCCACGGGCAGTGTTAGGTTTAGGGCACATGTTAGGCCTAGGACTAGTGGTAGTGGTAGGGGATGGGCGAGGGCTAGGGGTAACTGTCACGGGAGGGCTCCGGGTAGTCCTAGGACTCCGAACGGATGTAGGGCTGGATTAGGGTGTGGTTAATGATGGGTCCAGGGTGATTTCGTAGGACACGGGTTAGTGCTCTGGCTATCGGTAGGACAAGGTGTACCGGTTGGCGACGGGCAAGTGCTAGGCTTCGGACTAGAGTGAGCACTGGGCGTTGGTCTAGGGCCCGAGGTAGTGCTAGTGGGAGCGGTAGGCGTAGCGCTGGGGTAGGCAAAGGGCAAGGGGTGGGTGTCGGGGTAAACCTCGGAGTAGGCCTAGGACCAGGAGTGGGAGCTGTGGCTAGGGGTATGGATGGGGGTGTGCCTATGGGCAGGGGGAGCTGTAGGGACAGGGGTAGGGGTAGGACCAGAGGTAGTGCAAGGCGAAGGCCTAGGGCGAGGGGTAGTGCTCGGGGTAACCTAACCCTAATCCTAACCCTAACACTAAAACCCTAACCCTAACCCTAACCCTAACCCTAACACCAACCCTAAACCTAACCCTAACCCTAACCCTAACCCACACCCTAACCATAACCCTATACCTAACACCAACCCTAACCCTAACCCTAACCCTAACAGCAACACTAACCCTAACCCTAACCCTATACCTAACACCAACCCTAACCCTAACCCTAACCCTAACCCTAACACCAACCCTAACCCTAACCCTAAACCCTAACCCTAACCCTAACCCTAACTTTAACAAGGGCAAGGTGTACTGGTCAGCGACGGGCAAGTTCTAGGCCTCGGACGAGAGGGAGCCATGGGCGTTGGTCTAGGGCCCGAGCTAGGGCTAGTGGAAACGGTAGGCGTAGCGCTAAGGTAGGCATAGGGCAAAGGGTGGGTGTCGAGGTAAACCTCGGTGTAGGCCTAGGGCCAGAAGTGGGAGCAGTGGCTAGGGGTAGGGGTGGGGGTGGGCCTATGGATAGGGGGAGCTGTAGGGCCAGGTGTAGTGGTAGGACCAGAGGTAGTGCTAGGCGTAGGCCTAGGGCGAGGGGTAGTGCTCGGGGTAGGGTTAGTTGAAGGGCTAGTGGTTGGCAGAGGCCCACGGGCAGTGTTAGGGTTAGGGCTCATGTTAAGCCTAGGACTAGTGGTAGTGGTAGGGGTTGGCCGAGGGCTAGGGGTAGGTGTCACGGGAGAGCTCCGAGTAGTCCTAGGACTCGGAACGGGTGTAGGGCTGGATTAGGGTTTGGTAAGGGTGGGTCCAGGGTGATTTCGTAGGACACGGGTTAGTGTTCTGGCTATTGGTAGGCAAAGTGTACTGGTCGGAGACGGGCAAGTGCTAGGCTTCGGACTAGAGTGAGCACTGTGCGTTGGACTAGGGCCCGAGCTAGGGCTAGTGGGAGTGGTAGCCGTAGCACTGGGGTAGGCATAGGGCAAGGGGTGGGTGTTGGGGTAAACCTCGGAGTAGGCTTTGGGCCAGAGGTTGGAGTTGTGGCTAGGGATAGGGATGGGGGTGGGCCTATAAGTAGGGGAGCTGTAGGGCCAGGGGAAGGTGTAGGACTAGAGGTAGTGCTAGGCGTAGGCCTAGGGCGAGGGGTAGTGCTCGGGGTAGGGTTAGTTGAAGGGCTAGTGTTTGGCAGAGGCCCACGGGCATTGTTAGGGTTAGGGCTCATGTTAAGCCTAGGACTAGTGGTAGTGGTAGGGGTTGGCCGAGGACTAGAGGTAGGTGTCACGAAATGGCTCCCGGTAGTCCTAAAACTCGGAACAGGTGTAGGGCTGTATTAGGGTGTGGTAAGGGTGGGTCCAGGGTGATTTCGTAGGACACGGGTTAGTGCTATGGCTAAAGGTAGGGCAAGGTGTACTGGTCGGCGTCGGGAAAGTGGTAGGCCTCGGACTAGAGGGAGCACTGGGCATTGGTCTAGGGCCCGAGCTAGGGCTAGTGGGAACGATAGGCGTAGCACTGGGGTAGGCATAGGGCAAAGGGTGGGTGTCGGGGTAAACCTCGGAGTAGGCTTTGGGCCAGGAGTTGGAGTTGCGGCTAGGGGTAGGGATGGGGGTGGGCCTATGGGTAGGGGGAGCTGTAGGGCCAGAGGTAGAGGTAGGACCAGAGGTAGTGCTAGGCGTAGGCCTAGGGCGAGGGGTAGTGCTCGGGGTAGAGTTAGGTGAAGGGCTAGTGGTTGGCAGAGGCCCACGGGCAGTGTTACGGTTAGGGCTCATGTTAGGCCTAGGACTAGTGGTAGTAGTAAAGTATGGCCGAGGGCTAGGGGTAGGTGTCACGGGAGGGCTCCGGGTAGTCCTAGGACTCCGAACGGATGTTGGTCATGATTAGGGTGTGGCTAATGGTGCGTCCAGGGTGATTTCGTAGGACACGGGTTAGTGCTCTGGCTATTGGTAGGCAAGGTGTACTGGTCGGCGACGGGCAAGTGCTAGGCTTCGGACTAGAGTGAGCACTGGGCGTTGGTCTAGGGCCCGAGGTAGGGCTAGTGGGAGCGGGAGGCATAGCGCTGGGGTAGGCAAAGGGCAAGGGGTGGGTGTCGGGGTAAACGTCGTAGAGGGCCAAGGACCAGGATTGGGAGCTGTGGCTAGGGATAGGGATGGCGGTGGGCCTATGGGTAGGGGGAGCTGTAGGGCCAGGGGTAGGGGTAGGACCAGAGGTAGTGCTAGGCGTAGGCCTAGGGCGAGGGGTAGTGCTCGGGGTAACCTAACCGTAAACCTACCCCTAATCCTAACACTAACCCTAACCCTAACACCAACCCTAACCCTAACCCTAAACCCTAAACCTAACCCTAACCCTAACCCTAACCCTAACCCTAAACCTAACACCAACCCTAACCCTAACCCTAACCCTAACCCTAACACAAATCTAACACTAACCCTAACCCTAACCCTAACCCTAAACCTAACACCAACCCTAACCCTAACCCTAACCCTAACAAGGGCAAGGTGTACTGGTCAGCGACGGGCAAGTCTAGGCCTCGGACTAGAGGGAGCCATGGGCGTTGGTCTAGGGCCCGAGCCTGGGCTAGTGGGAGCGGTAGGCATAGCGCGGGGGTAGGCATAAAGCAAGGGGTGTGTGTCGGGGTAAACCTCGGAGTAGGCCTAGTGCCAGGAGTTGGAGCTGTGGCTAGGGGTAGGGATGGGGGTGGGCCTATAAGTAGGGGGAGCTGTAGGGCCAGGGGAAGAGGTAGGACCAGAGGTAGTGCTAGGTGTTAGCCTAGGGCGAGGGGTAGTGCTCTGGGTAGGATTAGGTGAAGGGCTTGTGGTTGGCTGATGCCCACGGGCAGTGTTAGTCTTAGGGCTCATGTTAGGCCTAGGACTAGTGGTAGTGGTAGGGGTTGGCCGAGGGCTAGGGATAGGTGTCACGGGAGGGCTCCGGGTAGTCCTAGGACTCAAAACGGGTGTAGGGCTGCATTAGGGTGTGGTAAGGGTGGGTCCAGGGTGATTTCGTAGGACACGGGTTAGTGTTCTGGCTAACGGTAGGGTAAGGTGTACCGGTTGGCGACGGGCAAGTGCTAGCCTTCGGACTAGAGTGAGCACTGGGCGTTGGTCTAGGGCCCGAGGTAGGGCTAGTGGGAGCGGTAGGCGTAGCGCTGGGGTAGGCAAATGGCAAGGGGTGGGTGTCGGGGTAATTCTCGGAGTAGGCCTAGGGACAGGAGTGGGAGCTGTGGCTAGGGGTAGGGATGGGGGTGGGCCTATGGGCAGGGGGAGCTGTAGGGACAGGTGTAGGGGTAGGACCAGAGGTAGTGCTAGGCGTAGGCCTAGGGCGAGGGGTAGTGCTCGGGGTAACCTAACCCTAACCCTAAACCTAACACTAACACTAACCCTAACCCTAACCCTAACCCTAACACCAACCCTAAACCTAACCCTAACCCTAACCCTAACCCTAACCATAACCCTATACCTAACACCAACCCTAACCCTAACCCTAACCATAACACCAACCCTAACCCTAACCCTAACCCTATACCTAACACCAACCTTAACCCTAACCCTAACCCTAACCCTAACACCAACCCTAACACTAAACCTAAACCCTCACCCTAACCCTAACCCTAACTTTAACAAGGGCAAGGTGTACTGGTCAGCGACGGGCAAGTTCTAGGCCTCAGACGAGAGGGAGCCATGGGCGTTGGTCTAGGGCCCGAGCTAGGGCTAGTGGAAACGGTAGGCGTAGTGCTGGGGTAGGCATAGGGCAAGGGGTGGGTGTCGAGGTAAACCTCGGTGTAGGCCTAGGGCCAGAAGTGAGAGCTGTGGCTAGGGGTAGGGGTGGGGGTGGGCCTATGGGTAGGGGGAGCTGTAGGGCCAGGGGTAGGGGTAGGACCAGAGGTAGTGCTAGGCGTAGGCCTAGGGCGAGGGGTAGTGCTCGGGGTAGAGTTAGGTGAAGGGCTAGTGGTTGGCAGAGGCCGACGGGCAGTGTTACGGTTAGGGCTCATGTTAGGCCTAGGACTAGTGGTAGTAGTAAAGGATGGCCGAGGGCTAGGGGTAGGTGTCACGGGAGGGCTCCGGGTAGTCCTAGGACTCCGAGCGGATGTGGGTCATGATTAGAGTGTGGCTAATGGTGCGTCCAGGGTGATTTCGTAGGACACGGGTTAGTGCTCTGGCTATCGGTAGGCAAGGTGTACTGGTCGGCGACGGGCAAGTACTAGGCTTCGGACTAGAGTGAGCACTGGGCGTTGGTCTAGGGCCCGAGGTAGGGCTAGTGGGAGCGGTAGGCATAGCGCTGGGGTAGGCAAAGGGCAAGGGGTGGGTGTCGGGGTAAACCACGGAGTAGGCCTAGGACCAGGAGTGGGAGCTGTGGCTTGGATAGAGATGGCGGTGGGCCTAGGGGTAGGGGGAGCTGTAGGGCCAGGGGTAGCTGTAGGACCAAAGGTAGTGCTAGGCGTAGGCCTAGGGCGAGGGGTAGTGCTCGGGGTAACCTAAACGTAAACCTACCCCTAATCCTAACACTAACCCTAACCCTAACACCAACCCTAACCCTAACCCAAACCCTAACCCTAAACCTAACACCAACCCTAACCCTAACCCAAACCCTAACCCTAACACCAACCCTAACCCTAACCCTAACCCTAAACCCTAACCCTAACCCTAACCCTAACCCTAACCCTAACCCTAAACCTAACACCAACCCTAACCCTAACCCTAACCCTAACCCTAACCCTAACCCTAACACAAATCTAACCCTAACCCTAACCCTAACCCTAACCCTAAACCTAACACCAACCCTAACCCTAACCCTAACCCTAACCCTAACAAGGGCAAGGTGTACTGGTCAGCGACGGGCAAGTCTAGGCCTCGGACTAGAGGGAGCCATGGGCGTTGGTCTAGGGCCCGAGCCTGGGCTAGTGGGAGCAGTAGGCATAGCGCTGGGGTAGGCATAAAGCAAGGGGTGTGTGTCGGGGTAAACCTCAGAGCAGGCCTAGTGCCAGGAGTTGGAGCTGTGGCTAGGGGTAGGGATGGGGGTGGGCCTATAAGTAGGGGGAGCTGTAGGGCCAGGGGAAGCGGTAGGACCAGAGGTAGTGCTAGGTCTTAGTCTAGGGCGAGGGGTAGTGCTCTAGGTAGGGTTAGGTGAAGGTCTTGTGGTTGGCTGATGCCCACGGGCAGTGTTAGTCTTAGGGCTCATGTTAGGCTAGGACTAGTGGTAGTGGCAGGGGTTGGCCGAGGGCAAGGGATAGGTGTCACGGGAGGGCTCCGGGTAGTCCTAGGACTCAAAACGGGTATAGGGCTGCATTAGGGTGTGGTAAGGGTGGGTCCAGGGTGATTTCGTAGGACACGGGTTAGTGTTCTGGCTAACGGTAGGGTAAGGTGTACTGGTCGGCGTCGGGCATGTGGTAGGCCTCGGACTAGAGAGAGCACTGGGCGTTCGTCTAGGGCCCGAGCTAGGGCTAGTGGGAGCGGTAGGCGTAGCACTGGGGTAGGCATAGGGCAAGGGGTGGGTGTCGGGTTAAACCTCGGAGTAGGCTTTGGGCCAGAGGTTGGAGTTGTGGCTAGGGGTAGGGATGGGGGTGGGCCTATAAGTAGGGGGACTGTAGGGCCAGGGGTAGAGGTAGGACCAGAGGTAGTGCTAGGCGTAAGCCTAGGGCGAGCGGTAGTGCTCGGGGTAGGGTTAGGTGAAGGGCTAGTGGTTGGCAGAGGCCCACGGGCAGTGTTAGGTTTAGGGCTCATGTTAGGCCTAGGAATAGTGGTAGTGGTAGGGGATGGGCGAGGGCTAGGGGTAGGTGTCACGGGAGGGCTCCGGGTAGTCCTAGGACTCCGAACGGATGTAGGGCTGGATTAGGGTGTGCTAATGATGGGTCCAGGGTGATTTCGTAGGACAAGGGTTAGTGCCCTGGCTATCGGTAAGGCAAGGTGTACCGGTTGGCGACGGGCAAATGCTAGGCTTCGGACTAGAGTGAGCACTGGGCGTTTGTCTAGGGCCCGAGGTAGGGCTAGTGGGAGCGGTAGGCGTAGCGCTGGGGTAGGCAAAGGGCAAGGGGTGGGTGTCGGGGTAAACCTCGGAGTAGGCCTAGGACCAGAAGTGGGAGCTGTGGCTAGGGGTAGGGATGGGGGTGGGCCTATGGTTAGGGGGAGCTGTAGGGACAGGGGTAGTGGTAGGACCAGAGGTAGTGCTAGGCGAAGGCCTAGGGCGAGGGGTAGTGCTCGGGGTAACCTAACCCTAACCCTAACCCTAACACTAACACTAACACTAACACTAACCCTAACCCTAACCCTAACACCAACCTTAAACCTAACCCTAACCTTAACCCTAACCCTATACCTAACACCAACCCTAACCCTAACCCTAACCCTAACCCTAACACCAACCCTAACCCTAACTCTAACCCTAACCCTAACCCTAACACCAACCCTAACCCTAACCCTAACCCTAACCCTAACACCAACCCTAACCCTAATCCTAACCCTAACCTAACCCTAACACCAACCCTAACCCTAACCCTAACCCTAACCCTAACACCAACCCTAACCCAAACCCTAACCCTAACCCCAACCCTATGCCTAACACCAACCCTAACCCTAACCTTAACCCTAACCCTAACACCAACCCTAACCCTAATCCTAACCCTAATTCTAACCCTAACCCTAACACTAACCCTAACCCTAACCCTAACCCTAACACCAACCCTAACCCTAACCTTAACCCTAACCCTAACCCTATACCTAACACCAACCCTAACCCTAACCCTAACCCTAACACCAACCCTAACCCTAACCCTAACCCTAACCCTAACCCTAACCCTAACACCAACCCTAAACCTAATCCTAAGCCTAACCATAACCCTAACCCTAACCCTAACACCAACCCTAACCCTAACCCTAACCCTAACCCTAAACCTAACACCAACCCTAACCCTAACCCTAACCCTAACCCTAACACCAACCCTAACCCTAACCCTAATTCTAAACCCTAATCCTAACCCTAACCCTAACCCTAACACTAACCCTAACCCTAACCCTAACAAGGGCAAGGTGTACTGGTCAGCGACGGGCAACTTCTAGGCCTCAGACTAGAGGGAGCCATGGGCGTTGGTCTAGGGCCCGAGCTAGGGCTAGTTACAGCGGTAGGCGTAGCGCTGGGGTAGGCATAGGGCAAGGGGTGGGTGTCGAGGTAAACCTCGGAGTAGGCCTAGGGCCAGGAGTGGGAGCTGTGGCTAGTGGTAGGGTTGGGGGTGGGCCTATGGGTAGGGGGAGCTGTAGGGCCAGGGGTAGTGGTAGGACCAGAGGTAGTGCTAGGCGTAGGCCTAGGGCGAGGGGTAGTGCTCGGGGTAGGGTTAGTTGAAGGGCTAGTGTTTGGCAGAGGCCCACGGGCAGTGTTAGGGTTAGGGCTCATGTTAAGCCTAGGACTAGTGGTAGTGGTAGTGGTTGGCCGAGGACTAGGGGTAGGTGTCACGAAATGGCTCCGGGTAGTCCTAGGACTCGGAACAGGTGTAGGGCTGTATTAGGGTGTGGTAAGGGTGGGTCCAGGGTGATTTCGTAGGACACGGGTTACTGCTCTGGCTAACGGTAGGGCAAGGTGTACTGGTCGGCCTCGGGCAAGTGGTAGGCCTCTGACTAGAGAGAGCACTGGGCGTTGGTCTAGGGCCCGAGCTAGGGCTAGTGGGAGCGGTAGGCATAGCGCTGGTATAGGTATAGGGCAAAGGGTGGGTGTCGGGGTAAACTTCGGAGTAGGCTTTGGGTCAGGAGTTGGAGTTTTGGCTAGGGGTAGGGATGGGGGTTGGCCCAGGAGTAGGGGAAGCTGTAGGGCCAGGGGTAGGAATAGGACCAGAGGTAGTGCTAGGCGTAGGCCTAGGGCGAGGGGTAGTGCTCGGGGTAGGGTTAGTTGAAAAGCTAGTGGTTGGCAGAGGCCCACGGGCAGTGTTAGGGTTAGAGCTCATGTTAAGCCTAGGTCTAGTGGTAGTGGTAGGGGTTGGCCGAGGGCTAGGGGTAGGTGACACGGGAGGGCTCCGGGTAGTCCTAGGACTCAGAAAAGGTGTAGGGCTGGATTAGGGTGTGGTAAGGGTGGGTCCAGGGTGATTTCGTAGGATACGGGTTACTGCTCTGGCTAACAGTAGGGCAAGGTTTACTGGTCGGCGACGGGCAAGTGCTAGGCCTCGGACTAGATGAGCACTGGGCTTTGGTCTAGGGCCCGAGCTAGGGCTAGTGGGAGCGATAGGCGTAGCGCTGGCGTAGGCATAGGGCAAGGGGTGGGTGTCGGGGTAAACCTCGGAGTAGGCTTTGGGCCAGAGGTTAAAGTTGTGGCTAGGGGTAGGGATGGGGGTGGGCCTATTAGTAGGGGGAGCTGTAGGGCCAGGGGTAGGGGTAGGACCAGAGGTAGTGCTAGGCGTAAGCCTAGGGCGAGTGGTAGTGCTCGGGGTAGGGTTAGGTGAAGGGCTAGTGGTTGGCAGAAGCCCTCGGACAGTGTTAGGGTTAGGGCTCATGTTATGCCTAGGACTAGTGGTAGTGGTAGGGGATAGCCCAGGGCTAGGTTAGGTGTCACGGGAGGGCTCCGGGTAGTCCTAGGACTCCGAACGGATGTGGGGCATGATTAGGGTGTGGCTAATGGTGGGTCCAGGGTGATTTCGTAGGACAAGGGTTAGTGATCTGGGTTTCGGCAAGGCAGGGTGTATTGGTCGGTGACGGGCAAGTGCTAGGCTTCGGACTAGAGTGAGCACTGGGCGTTGGTCTAGGGCCCGAGGTAGGGCTAGTGGGAGCGGTAGGCGTAGCGCTGTGGTAGGCAAAGGGCA
Organism: Rhinolophus hipposideros; assembly: GCF_964194185.1. Lineage (NCBI taxonomy): Eukaryota > Metazoa > Chordata > Mammalia > Chiroptera > Rhinolophidae > Rhinolophus > Rhinolophus hipposideros. The sequence goes on along the minus strand of NW_027669133.1, from coordinate 286,288 downwards.
AGGGGTGTGTGTCGGGGTAAACCTCGGAATAGGCCTAGGACCAGGAGTGGGAGCTGTGGCTAGGAGTAGGAATGGGGGTGGGCCTATGGTTAGGGGGAGCTGTAGGGACAGGGGTAGGGGTAGGACCAGAGGTAGTGCTAGGCGAAGGCCTAGGGCGAGGGGTAGTGCTCGGGGTAACCTAACCCTAACCCTAACCCTAACACTAACACTAACACTAACACTAACCCTAACCCTAACCCTAACCCTAACCCTAACCCTAACACAAATCTAACCCTAACCCTAACCCTAACCCTAACCCTAAACCTAACACCAACCCTAACCCTAACCCTAACCCTAACCCTAACAAGGGCAAGGTGTACTGGTCAGCGACGGGCAAGTCTAGGCCTCGGACTAGAGGGAGCCATGGGCGTTGGTCTAGGGCCCGAGCCTGGGCTAGTGGGAGCAGTAGGCATAGCGCTGGGGTAGGCATAAAGCAAGGGGTGTGTGTCGGGGTAAACCTCAGAGCAGGCCTAGTGCCAGGAGTTGGAGCTGTGGCTAGGGGTAGGGATGGGGGTGGGCCTATAAGTAGGGGGAGCTGTAGGGCCAGGGGAAGCGGTAGGACCAGAGGTAGTGCTAGGTCTTAGTCTAGGGCGAGGGGTAGTGCTCTAGGTAGGGTTAGGTGAAGGTCTTGTGGTTGGCTGATGCCCACGGGCAGTGTTAGTCTTAGGGCTCATGTTAGGCTAGGACTAGTGGTAGTGGTAGGGGTTGGCCGAGGGCTAGGGATAGGTGTCACGGGAGGGCTCCGGGTAGTCCTAGGACTCAAAACGGGTATAGGGCTGCATTAGGGTGTGGTAAGGGTGGGTCCAGGGTGATTTCGTAGGACACGGGTTAGTGTTCTGGCTAACGGTAGGGTAAGGTGTACTGGTCGGCGTCGGGCAGGTGGTAGGCCTCGGACTAGAGAGAGCACTGGGCGTTCGACTAGGGCCCGAGCTAGGGCTAGTGGGAGCGGTAGGCGTAGCACTGGGGTAGGCATAGGGCAAGGGGTGGGTGTCGGGTTAAACCTCGGAGTAGGCTTTGGGCCAGAGGTTGGAGTTGTGGCTAGGGGTAGGGATGGGGGTGGGCCTATAAGTAGGGGGACTGTAGGGCCAGGGGTAGAAGTAGGACCAGAGGTAGTGCTAGGCGTAAGCCTAGGGCGAGCGGTAGTGCTCGGGGTAGGGTAGGTGAAGGGCTAGTGGTTGGCAGAGGCCCACGGGCAGTGTTAGGTTTAGGGCTCATGTTAGGCCTAGGAATAGTGGTAGTGGTAGGGGATGGGCGAGGGCTAGGGGTAACTGTCACGGGAGGGCTCCGGGTAGTCCTAGGACTCCGAACGGATGTAGGGCTGGATTAGGGTGTGCTAATGATGGGTCCAGGGTGATTTCGTAGGACAAGGGTTAGTGCCCTGGCTATCGGTAAGGCAAGGTGTACCGGTTGGCGACGGGCAAATGCTAGGCTTCGGACTAGAGTGAGCACTGGGCGTTTGTCTAGGGCCCGAGGTAGGGCTAGTGGGAGCGGTAGGCGTAGCGCTGGGGTAGGCAAAGGGCAAGGGGTGGGTGTCGGGGTAAACCTCGGAGTAGGCCTAGGACCAGAAGTGGGAGCTGTGGCTAGGGGTAGGGATGGGGGTGGGCCTATGGTTAGGGGGAGCTGTAGGGACAGGGGTAGGGGTAGGACCAGAGGTAGTGCTAGGCGAAGGCCTAGGGCGAGGGGTAGTGCTCGGGGTAACCTAACCCTAACCCTAACCCTAACACTAACACTAACACTAACACTAACCCTAACCCTAACCCTAACACCAACCTTAAACCTAACCCTAACCCTAACCCTAACCCTATACCTAACACCAACCCTAACCCTAACCCTAACCCTAACCCTAACACCAACCCTAACCCTAACTCTAACCCTAACCCTAACCCTAACACCAACCCTAACCCTAACCCTAACCCTAACCCTAACACCAACCCTAACCCTAATCCTAACCCTAACCTAACCCTAACACCAACCCTAACCCTAACCCTAACCCTAACCCTAACACCAACCCTAACCCAAACCCTAACCCTAACCCCAACCCTATGCCTAACACCAACCCTAACCCTAACCTTAACCCTAACCCTAACACCAACCCTAACCCTAATCCTAACCCTAATTCTAACCCTAACCCTAACACTAACCCTAACCCTAACCCTAACCCTAACACCAACCCTAACCCTAACCTTAACCCTAACCCTAACCCTATACCTAACAGCAACCCTAACCCTAACCCTAACCCTAACACCAACCCTAACCCTAACCCTAACCCTAACCCTAACCCTAACCCTAACACCAACCCTAAACCTAATCCTAAGCCTAACCATAACCCTAACCCTAACCCTAACACCAACCCTAACCCTAACCCTAACCCTAACCCTAACCCTAAACCTAACACCAACCCTAACCCTAACCCTAACCCTAACCCTAACACCAACCCTAACCCTAACCCTAACCCTAACCGTAACACCAACCCTAACCCTAACCCTAACCCTAAACCCTAATCCTAACCCTAACCCTAACCCTAACACTAACCCTAACCCTAACCCTAACAAGGGCAAGGTGTACTGGTCAGCGACGGGCAACTTCTAGGCCTCAGACTAGAGGGAGCCATGGGCGTTGGTCTAGGGCCCGAGCTAGGGCTAGTTACAGCGGTAGGCGTAGCGCTGGGGTAGGCATAGGGCAAGGGGTGGGTGTCGAGGTAAACCTCGGAGTAGGCCTAGGGCCAGGAGTGGGAGCTGTGGCTAGTGGTAGGGTTGGGGGTGGGCCTATGGGTAGGGGGAGCTGTAGGGCCAGGGGTAGTGGTAGGACCAGAGGTAGTGCTAGGCGTAGGCCTAGGGCGAGGGGTAGTGCTCGGGGTAGGGTTAGTTGAAGGGCTAGTGTTTGGCAGAGGCCCACGGGCAGTGTTAGGGTTAGGGCTCATGTTAAGCCTAGGACTAGTGGTAGTGGTAGTGGTTGGCCGAGGACTAGGGGTAGGTGTCACGAAATGGCTCCGGGTAGTCCTAGGACTCGGAACAGGTGTAGGGCTGTATTAGGGTGTGGTAAGGGTGGGTCCAGGGTGATTTCGTAGGACACGGGTTACTGCTCTGGCTAACGGTAGGGCAAGGTGTACTGGTCGGCCTCGGGCAAGTGGTAGGCCTCTGACTAGAGAGAGCACTGGGCGTTGGTCTAGGGCCCGAGCTAGGGCTAGTGGGAGAGGTAGGCATAGCGCTGGTATAGGTATAGGGCAAAGGGTGGGTGTCGGGGTAAACTTCGGAGTAGGCTTTGGGTCAGGAGTTGGAGTTTTGGCTAGGGGTAGGGATGGGGGTTGGCCCAGGAGTAGGGGAAGCTGTAGGGCCAGGGGTAGGAATAGGACCAGAGGTAGTGCTAGGCGTAGGCCTAGGGCGAGGGGTAGTGCTCGGGGTAGGGTTAGTTGAAAAGCTAGTGGTTGGCAGAGGCCCACGGGCAGTGTTAGGGTTAGAGCTCATGTTAAGCCTAGGTCTAGTGGTAGTGGTAGGGGTTGGCCGAGGGCTAGGGGTAGGTGACACGGGAGGGCTCCGGGTAGTCCTAGGACTCAGAAAAGGTGTAGGGCTGGATTAGGGTGTGGTAAGGGTGGGTCCAGGGTGATTTCGTAGGATACGGGTTACTGCTCTGGCTAACAGTAGGGCAAGGTTTACTGGTCGGCGACGGGCAAGTGCTAGGCCTCGGACTAGATGAGCACTGGGCTTTGGTCTAGGGCCCGAGCTAGGGCTAGTGGGAGCGATAGGCGTAGCGCTGGCGTAGGCATAGGGCAAGGGGTGGGTGTCGGGGTAAACCTCGGAGTAGGCTTTGGGCCAGAGGTTAAAGTTGTGGCTAGGGGTAGGGATGGGGGTGGGCCTATTAGTAGGGGGAGCTGTAGGGCCAGGGGTAGGGGTAGGACCAGAGGTAGTGCTAGGCGTAAGCCTAGGGCGAGTGGTAGTGCTCGGGGTAGGGTTAGGTGAAGGGCTAGTGGTTGGCAGAAGCCCTCGGACAGTGTTAGGGTTAGGGCTCATGTTATGCCTAGGACTAGTGGTAGTGGTAGGGGATAGCCCAGGGCTAGGTTAGGTGTCACGGGAGGGCTCCGGGTAGTCCTAGGACTCCGAACGGATGTGGGGCATGATTAGGGTGTGGCTAATGGTGGGTCCAGGGTGATTTCGTAGGACAAGGGTTAGTGATCTGGCTTTCGGCAAGGCAGGGTGTATTGGTCGGTGACGGGCAAGTGCTAGGCTTCGGACTAGAGTGAGCACTGGGCGTTGGTCTAGGGCCCGAGGTAGGGCTAGTGGGAGCGGTAGGCGTAGCGCTGTGGTAGGCAAAGGGCAAGGGGTGTGTGTCGGGGTAAACCTCGGAATAGGCCTAGGACCAGGAGTGGGAGCTGTGGCTAGGGGTAGGAATGAGGGTGGGCCTATGGGTAGGGGGAGCTGTAGGGCCAGGGGTAGGAATAGGACCAGAGGTTGTGCCAGGCGTAGGCCTAGGGCGAGGGGTAGTGCTCAAGGTAACCTAACCCTAACCCTAACCCTAACCCTATCCCTAACCCTAACCCTAAAATCAACCCTAACCCTAACACTAACCCTAACCCTAACCCTAAACCTAACACCAACCCTAACCCTAATCCTAACCCTAACCTTAACCCTAACCCTAACCCTAACACCAACCCTAACCCTAACCCTAACCCTAACCCTAACCCTAAACCTAACACCAACCCTAACCCTAACCCTAACCCTAACCCTAACCCTAACCCTAACACAAATCTAACCCTAACCCTAACCCTAACCCTAACCCTAAACCTAACACCAACCCTAACCCTAACCCTAACCCTAACCCTAACAAGGGCAAGGTGTACTGGTCAGCGACGGGCAAGTCTAGGCCTCGGACTAGAGGGAGCCATGGGCGTTGGTCTAGGGCCCGAGCCTGGGCTAGTGGGAGCAGTAGGCATAGCGCTGGGGTAGGCATAAAGCAAGGGGTGTGTGTCGGGGTAAACCTCAGAGCAGGCCTAGTGCCAGGAGTTGGAGCTGTGGCTAGGGGTAGGGATGGGGGTGGGCCTATAAGTAGGGGGAGCTGTAGGGCCAGGGGAAGCGGTAGGACCAGAGGTAGTGCTAGGTCTTAGTCTAGGGCGAGGGGTAGTGCTCTAGGTAGGGTTAGGTGAAGGTCTTGTGGTTGGCTGATGCCCAAGGGCAGTGTTAGTCTTAGGGCTCATGTTAGGCTAGGACTAGTGGTAGTGGTAGGGGTTGGCCGAGGGCTAGGGATAGGTGTCACGGGAGGGCTCCGGGTAGTCCTAGGACTCAAAACGGGTATAGGGCTGCATTAGGGTGTGGTAAGGGTGGGTCCAGGGTGATTTCGTAGGACACGGGTTAGTGTTCTGGCTAACGGTAGGGTAAGGTGTACTGGTCGGCGTCGGGCAGGTGGTAGGCCTCGGACTAGAGAGAGCACTGGGCGTTCGTCTAGGGCCCGAGCTAGGGCTAGTGGGAGCGGTAGGCGTAGCACTGGGGTAGGCATAGGCAAGGGGTGGGTGTCGGGTTAAACCTCGGAGTAGGCTTTGGGCCAGAGGTTGGAGTTGTGGCTAGGGGTAGGGATGGGGGTGGGCCTATAAGTAGGGGGACTGTAGGGCCAGGGGTAGAGGTAGGACCAGAGGTAGTGCTAGGCGTAAGCCTAGGGCGAGCGGTAGTGCTCGGGGTAGGGTTAGGTGAAGGGCTAGTGGTTGGCAGAGGCCCACGGGCAGTGTTAGGTTTAGGGCTCATGTTAGGCCTAGGAATAGTGGTAGTGGTAGGGGATGGGCGAGGGCTAGGGGTAACTGTCACGGGAGGGCTCCGGGTAGTCCTAGGACTCCGAACGGATGTAGGGCTGGATTAGGGTGTGCTAATGATGGGTCCAGGGTGATTTCGTAGGACAAGGGTTAGTGCCCTGGCTATCGGTAAGGCAAGGTGTACCGGTTGGCGACGGGCAAATGCTAGGCTTCGGACTAGAGTGAGCACTGGGCGTTTGTCTAGGGCCCGAGGTAGGGCTAGTGGGAGCGGTAGGCGTAGCGCTGGGGTAGGCAAAGGGCAAGGGGTGGGTGTCGGGGTAAACCTCGGAGTAGGCCTAGGACCAGAAGTGGGAGCTGTGGCTAGGGGTAGGGATGGGGGTGGGCCTATGGTTAGGGGGAGCTGTAGGGACAGGGGTAGGGGTAGGACCAGAGGTAGTGCTAGGCGAAGGCCTAGGGCGAGGGGTAGTGCTCGGGGTAACCTAACCCTAACCCTAACCCTAACACTAACACTAACACTAACACTAACCCTAACCCTAACCCTAACACCAACTTTAAACCTAACCCTAACCCTAACCCTAACCCTATACCTAACACCAACCCTAACCCTAACCCTAACCCTAACCCTAACACCAACCCTAACCCTAACTCTAACCCTAACCCTAACCCTAACACCAACCCTAACCCTAACCCTAACCCTAACCCTAACACCAACCCTAACCCTAATCCTAACCCTAACCTAACCCTAACACCAACCCTAACCCTAACCCTAACCCTAACCCTAACACCAACCCTAACCCAAACCCTAACCCTAACCCCAACCCTATGCCTAACACCAACCCTAACCCTAACCTTAACCCTAACCCTAACACCAACCCTAACCCTAATCCTAACCCTAATTCTAACCCTAACCCTAACACTAACCCTAACCCTAACCCTAACCCTAACACCAACCCTAACCCTAACCTTAACCCTAACCCTAACCCTATACCTAACAGCAACCCTAACCCTAACCCTAACCCTAACACCAACCCTAACCCTAACCCTAACCCTAACCCTAACCCTAACCCTAACACCAACCCTAAACCTAATCCTAAGCCTAACCATAACCCTAACCCTAACCCTAACACCAACCCTAACCCTAACCCTAACCCTAACCCTAACCCTAAACCTAACACCAACCCTAACCCTAACCCTAACCCTAACCCTAACACCAACCCTAACCCTAACCCTAACCCTAACCGTAACACCAACCCTAACCCTAACCCTAACCCTAAACCCTAATCCTAACCCTAACCCTAACCCTAACACTAACCCTAACCCTAACCCTAACAAGGGCAAGGTGTACTGGTCAGCGACGGGCAACTTCTAGGCCTCAGACTAGAGGGAGCCATGGGCGTTGGTCTAGGGCCCGAGCTAGGGCTAGTTACAGCGGTAGGCGTAGCGCTGGGGTAGGCATAGGGCAAGGGGTGGGTGTCGAGGTAAACCTCGGAGTAGGCCTAGGGCCAGGAGTGGGAGCTGTGGCTAGTGGTAGGGTTGGAGGTGGGCCTATGGGTAGGGGGAGCTGTAGGGCCAGGGGTAGTGGTAGGACCAGAGGTAGTGCTAGGCGTAGGCCTAGGGCGAGGGGTAGTGCTCGGGGTAGGGTTAGTTGAAGGGCTAGTGTTTGGCAGAGGCCCACGGGCATTGTTAGGGTTAGGGCTCATGTTAAGCCTAGGACTAGTGGTAGTGGTAGTGGTTGGCCGAGGACTAGGGGTAGGTGTCACGAAATGGCTCCGGGTAGTCCTAGGACTCGGAACAGGTGTAGGGCTGTATTAGGGTGTGGTAAGGGTGGGTCCAGGGTGATTTCGTAGGACACGGGTTACTGCTCTGGCTAACGGTAGGGCAAGGTGTACTGGTCGGCCTCGGGCAAGTGGTAGGCCTCTGACTAGAGAGAGCACTGGGCGTTGGTCTAGGGCCCGAGCTAGGGCTAGTGGGAGCGGTAGGCATAGCGCTGGTATAGGTATAGGGCAAAGGGTGGGTGTCGGGGTAAACTTCGGAGTAGGCTTTGGGTCAGGAGTTGGAGTTTTGGCTAGGGGTAGGGATGGGGGTTGGCCCAGGAGTAGGGGAAGCTGTAGGGCCAGGGGTAGGAATAGGACCAGAGGTAGTGCTAGGCGTAGGCCTAGGGCGAGGGGTAGTGCTCGGGGTAGGGTTAGTTGAAAAGCTAGTGGTTGGCAGAGGCCCACGGGCAGTGTTAGGGTTAGAGCTCATGTTAAGCCTAGGTCTAGTGGTACTGGTAGGGGTTGGCCGAGGGCTAGGGGTAGGTGACACGGGAGGGCTCCGGGTAGTCCTAGGACTCAGAAAAGGTGTAGGGCTGGATTAGGGTGTGGTAAGGGTGGGTCCAGGGTGATTTCGTAGGATACGGGTTACTGCTCTGGCTAACAGTAGGGCAAGGTTTACTGGTCGGCGACGGGCAAGTGCTAGGCCTCGGACTAGATGAGCACTGGGCTTTGGTCTAGGGCCCGAGCTAGGGCTAGTGGGAGCGATAGGCGTAGCGCTGGCGTAGGCATAGGGCAAGGGGTGGGTGTCGGGGTAAACCTCGGAGTAGGCTTTGGGCCAGAGGTTAAAGTTGTGGCTAGGGGTAGGGATGGGGGTGGGCCTATTAGTAGGGGGAGCTGTAGGGCCAGGGGTAGGGGTAGGACCAGAGGTAGTGCTAGGCGTAAGCCTAGGGCGAGTGGTAGTGCTCGGGGTAGGGTTAGGTGAAGGGCTAGTGGTTGGCAGAAGCCCTCGGACAGTGTTAGGGTTAGGGCTCATGTTATGCCTAGGACTAGTGGTAGTGGTAGGGGATAGCCCAGGGCTAGGTTAGGTGTCACGGGAGGGCTCCGGGTAGTCCTAGGACTCCGAACGGATGTGGGGCATGATTAGGGTGTGGCTAATGGTGGGTCCAGGGTGATTTCGTAGGACAAGGGTTAGTGATCTGGCTTTCGGCAAGGCAGGGTGTATTGGTCGGTGACGGGCAAGTGCTAGGCTTCGGACTAGAGTGAGCACTGGGCGTTGGTCTAGGGCCCGAGGTAGGGCTAGTGGGAGCGGTAGGCGTAGCGCTGTGGTAGGCAAAGGGCAAGGGGTGTGTGTCGGGGTAAACCTCGGAATAGGCCTAGGACCAGGAGTGGGAGCTGTGGCTAGGGGTAGGAATGGGGGTGGGCCTATGGGTAGGGGGAGCTGTAGGGCCAGGGGTAGGAATAGGACCAGAGGTTGTGCCAGGCGTAGGCCTAGGGCGAGGGGTAGTGCTCAAGGTAACCTAACCCTAACCCTAACCCTAACCCTATCCCTAACCCTAACCCTAAAATCAACCCTAACCCTAACACTAACCCTAACCCTAACCCTAAACCTAACACCAACCCTAACCCTAATCCTAACCCTAACCTTAACCCTAACCCTAACCCTAACACCAACCCTAACCCTAACCCTAACCCTAACCCTAACCCTAAACCTAACACCAGCCCTAACCCTAACCCTAACCCTAACCCTAACAAGGGCAAGGTGTACTGGTCAGCGACGGGCAAGTCTAGGCCTAGGACTAGAGGGAGCCATGGGCGTTGGTCTAGGGCCCGAGCCTCGGCTAGTGGGAGCGGTAGGCATAGCGCTGGGCTAGGCATAGGGCAAGAGGTGTGTGTCGAGGTAAACCTCGGAGTAGGCCTAGTGCCAGGAGTTGGAGTTGTGGCTAGGGGTAGGGATGGGGGTGGGCCTATAAGTAGGGGGAGCTGTAGGGCCAGGGGAAGCGGTAGGACCAGAGGTAGTGCTAGGTGTTAGCCTAGGGCGAGGGGTAGTGCTCTGGGTAGGGTTAGGTGAAGGGCTTGTGGTTGGCTGATGCCCACGGGCAGTGTTAGTCTTAGGGCTCATGTTAGGCCTAGGACTAGTGGTAGTGGTAGGGGTTGGCCGAGGGCTAGGGATAGGTGTCACGGGAGGGCTTCGGGTAGTCCTAGGACTCAAAACGGGTGTAGGGCTGCATTAGGGTGTGGTAAGAGTGGGTCCAGGGTGATTTCGTAGGACACGGGTTAGTGTTCTGGCTAACGGTAGGGCAAGTTGTACTGGTCGGCGTCGGGCAGGTGGTAGGCCTCGGACTAGAGGGTGCACTGGGCGTTGGTCTAGGGCCCGAGCTAGGGCTAGTGGGAGCGGTAGGCGTAGCACTGGGGTAGGCATAGGGCAAGGGGTGGGTGTCGGGGTAAACCTCGGAGTAGGCCTAGGACCAGGAGTGGGAGCTGTGGCTAGGGGTAGGGATGGGGGTGTGCCTATGGGCAGGGGGAGCTGTAGGGACAGGGGTAGGGGTAGGACCAGAGGTAGAGCTAGGCGAAGGCCTAGGGCGAGGGGTAGTGCTCGGGGTAACCTAACCCTAATCCTAACCCTAACACTAAAACCCTAACCCTAACCCTAACCCTAACACCAACCCTAAACCTAACCCTAACCCTAACCCTAACCCTAAACATAACCCTATACCTAACACCAACCCTAACCCTAACCCTAACCCTAACACCAACCCTAACCCTAACCCTAACCCTATACCTAACACCAACCCTAACCCTAACCCTAACACCAACCCTAACCCTAACCCTAAACCCTAACCCTAACCCTAACCCTAACTTTAACAAGGGCAAGGTGTACTGGTCAGCGACGGGCAAGTTCTAGGCCTCGGACGAGAGGGAGCCATGGGCGTTGGTCTAGGGCCCGAGCTAGGGCTAGTGGAAACGGTAGGCGTAGCGCTAAGGTAGGCATAGGGCAAAGGGTGGGTGTCGAGGTAAACCTCGGTGTAGGCCTAGGGCCAGAAGTGGGAGCTGTGGCTAGGGGTAGGGGTGGGGGTGGGCCTATGAGTAGGGGGAGCTGTAGGGCCAGGGGTAATGGTAGGACCGAAGGTAGTGCTAGGCGTAGGCCTAGGGCGAGGGGTAGTGCTCGGGGTAGGGTTAGTTGAAAGGCTAGTGGTTGGCAGAGGCCCACGGGCAGTGTTAGGGTTAGGGCTCATGTTAAGCCTAGGACTACTGGTAGTGGTAGGGGTTGGCCGAGGGCTAGGGGTAGGTGTCACGGGAGGGCTCCGAGTAGTCCTAGGACTCGGAACGGGTGTAGGGTTGGATTAGGGTGTGGTAAGGGTGGGTCCAGGGTGATTTCGTAGGACACGGGTTAGTGTTCTGGCTATTGGTAGGCAAGGTGTACTGGTCGGAGACGGACAAGTGCTAGGCTTCGGACTAGAGTGAGCACTGGGCTTTGGACTAGGGCCCGAGCTAGGGCTAGTGTGAGCGATAGGCGTAGCACTGGGGTAGGCATAGGGTAAGGGGTGGGTGTCGGGGTAAACCTCGGAGTAGGCTTTGGGCCAGAGGTTGGCGTTGTGGCTAGGGGTAGGGATGGGGGTGGGCCTATAAGTAGGGGGAGCTGTAGGGCCAGGGGAAGGGGTAGGACTAGAGGTAGTGCTAGGCGTAGGCCTAGGGCGAGGGGTAGTGCTCGGGGTAGGGTTAGTTGAAGGGCTAGTGTTTGGCAGAGGCCCACGGGCAGTGTTAGTTTTAGGGCTCATGTTAAGCCTAGGACTAGTGGTAGTGGTAGGGGTTGGCCGAGGACTAGAGGTAGGTGTCACGAAATGGCTCCGGGTAGTCCTAGGACTCGGAACAGGTGTAGGGCTGTATTAGGGTGTGGTAAGTGTGGGTCAAGGGTGATTTCGTAGGACACGGGTTAGTGCTATGGCTAAAGGTAGGTCAAGGTGTACTGTTCGGCGTCGGGAAAGTGGTAGGCCTCGGACTAGAGGGAGCACTGGGCGTTGGTCTAGGGCCCGAGCTAGGGCTAGTGGGAGCGGTAGGCGTAGCACTGGGGTAGGCATAGGGCAAAGGGTGGGTGTCGGGGTAAACCTCGGAGTAGGCTTTGGGCCAGGAGTTGGAGTTGTGGCTAGGGGTAGGGATGGGGGTGGGCCTATGGGTAGGGTGAGCTGTAGGGCCAGGGGTAGGGGTAGGACCAGAGGTAGTGCTAGGCGTAGGCCTAGGGCGAGGGGTAGTGCTCGGGGTAAAGTTAGGTGAAGGGCTAGTGGTTGGCAGAGGCCCACGGGCAGTGTTACGGTTAGGGCTCATGTTAGGCCTAGGACTAGTGGTAGTAGTAAAGGATGGCCGAGGGCTAGGGGTAGGTGTCACGGGAGGGCTACGGGTAGTCCTAGGCCTCCGAACGGATGTGGGTCATGATTAGGGTGTGGCTAATGGTGCGTCCAGGGTGATTTCGTAGGACACGGGTTAGTGCTCTGGCTATCGGTAGGCAAGGTGTACTGGTCGGCGACGGGCAAGTGCTAGGCTTCGGACTAGAGTGAGCACTGGGCGTTGGTCTAGGACCCGAGGTAGGGCTAGTGGGAGCGGTAGGCATAGCGCTGGGGTAGGCAAAGGGCAAGGTGTGGGTGTCAGGGTAAACCACGGAGTAGGCCTAGGACCAGGAGTGGGAGCTGTGGCTAGGGATAGGGATGGCGGTGGGCCTATGGGTAGGGGGTGCTGTAGGGCCAGGGGTAGGGGTAGGACCAGAGGTAGTGCTAGGCGTAGGCTAGGGCGAGGGGTAGTGCTCGGGGTAACCTAACCGTAAACCTACCCCTAATCCTAACACTAACCCTAACCCTAACACCAACCCTAACCCTAACCCTAACCCTTACCCTAAACCTAACACCAACCCTAACCCTATCCAAAACCCTAACCCTAACACCAACCCTAACCCTAACCCTAACCCTAAACCCTAAACCTAACCCTAACCCTAACCCTAACCCTAACCCAAAACCTAACACCAACCCTAACCCTAACCCTAACCCTAACCCTAGCCTAACACAAATCTAACCCTAACCCTAACCCTAACCCTAACCCTAACCCTAAACCTAACACCAACCCTAACCCTAACCCTAACCCTAACCCTAACAAGGGCAAGGTTTACTGGTCAGCGACGGGCAAGTCTAGGCCTCGGACTAGAGGGAGCCATGGGCGTTGGTCTAGGGCCCGAGCCTGGGCTAGTGGGAGCGGTAGGCATAGCGCTGGGGTAGGCATAAAGCAAGGGGTGTGTGTCGGGGTAAACCTCGGAGTAGGCCTAGTGCCAGGAGTTGGAGCTGTGGCTAGGGGTAGGGATGGGGGTGGGCCTATAAGTAGGGGGAGCTGTAGGGCCAGGGGAAGCGGTAGGACCAGGGGTAGTGCTAGGTGTTAGCCTAGGGCGAGGGGTAGTGCTCTGGGTAGGGTTAGGTGAAGGGCTTGTGGTTGGCTGATGCCCACGGGCAGTTTTAGTCTTAGGGCTCATGTTAGGCCTAGGACTAGTGGTAGTGGTAGGGGTTGGCCGCGGGCTAGGGATAGGTGTCACGGGAGAGCTCCGGGTAGTCCTAGGACTCAAAACGGGTGTAGGGCTGCATTAGGGTGTGGTAAGGGTGGGTCCAGGGTGATTTTGTAGGACACGGGTTAGTGTTCTGGCTAACGGTAGGGTAAGGTGTATTGGTCGGCGTCGGGCAGGTGGTAGGCCTCGAACTAGAGGGAGCACTGGGCGTTGGTCTAGGGCCCGAGCTAGGGCTAGTGGGAACGGTAGGCGTAGCACTGGGGTAGGCATAGGGCAAGGGGTGGATGTCGGGGTAAACCTCGGAGTCGGCTTTGGGCCAGAGTTTGGAGTTGTGGCTAGGGGTAGGGATGGGGGTGGGCCTATAAGTAGAAGGAGCTGTAGGGCCAGGGGTAGGGGTAGGACCAGAGGTAGTGCTAGGCGTAAGCCTAGGGCGAGCGGTAGTGTTCGGGGTAGGGTTAGGTGAAGGGCTAGTGGTTGGCAGAGGCCCAAGGGCAGTGTTAGGTTTAGGGCTCATGTTAGGCCTAGGAATAGTGGTAGTGGTAGGGGATGGGCGAGGGCTAAGGGTAACTGTCACGGGAGGGCTCCGGGTAGTCCTAGGACTCCGAACGGATGTAGGGCTGGATTAGGGTGTGCTAATGATGGGTCCAGGGTGATTTCGTAGGACACGGGTTAGTGCTCTGGCTATCGGTAGGGCAAGGTGTACCAGTTGGCGACGGGCAAGTGCTAGGCTTCGGACTAGAGTGAGCACTGGGCGTTTGTCTAGGGCCCGAGGTAGGGCTAGTTTGAGCGGTAGGCGTAGCGCTGGGGTAGGCATAGGGCAAGAGGTGGGTGTCGGGGTAAACTTAGGAGTAGGCCTAGGGCCAGGAGTTGGAGCTGTGGCTAGGGGTAGGGATGGGGGTGGGCCTATGGTTAGGGGGAGCTGTAGGGACAGGGATAGGGGTAGGACCAGAGGTAGTGCTAGGCGTAGGCCTAGGGCGAGGGGTAGTGCTCGGTGTAGGGTTAGTTGAAGGGCTAGTGTTTGGCAGAGGCCCACGGGCAGTGTTAGGGTTAAAGCTCATGTTAAGCCTAGGACTAGTGGTAGTGGTAGGGGTTGGCCGAGGACTAGGGGTAGGGGTCACGAAATGGCTCCGGGTAGTCCTAGGACTCGGAACAGGTGTAGGGCTGTATTAGGGTGTGGTAAGGGTGGGTCCAGGGTGATTTCGTAGGACACGGGTTACTGCTCTGGCTAACGGTAGGGCAAGGTGTACTGGTCGGCCTCGGGCAAGTGGTAGGCCTCTGACTAGAGAGAGCACTGGGCGTTGGTCTAGGGCCCGAGCTAGGGCTAGTGGGAGCGGTAGGCATAGCGCTGGTATAGGTATAGGGCAAAGGGTGTTTGTCGGGGTAAACTTCAAAGTAGGCTTTGGGCCAGGAGTTGGAGTTTTGGCTAGGGGTAGGGATGGGGGTTGGCCCAGGGGTAGGGGGAGCTGTAAAGCCAGGGGTAGGGGTAGGACCAGAGGCAGTGCTAGGCGTAGTCCTAGGGCGAGGGGTAGTGCTCGGGGTAGGGTTAGTTGAAGGGCTAGTGGTTGGCAGAGGCCCACGGGCAGTGTTAGGGTTAGGGCTCATGTTAAGCCTAGGACTAGTGGTAGTGGTAGGGGTTGGTTGAGGGCTAGGGGTAGGTGACACGGGAGGGCTCCGGGTAGTCCTAGGACTCAGAAAAGGTGTAGGGCTGGATTAGGGTGTGGTAAGGGTGGGTCCAGGGTGATTTCGTAGGACACGGGTTACTGCTCTGGCTAATGGTAGGGCAAGGTTTACTGGTCGGCGACGGGCAAGTGCTAGGCCTCGGACTAGATGAGCACTGGGCTTTGGTCTAGGGCCCGAGCTATGGCTAGTGGGAGCGATAGGCGTAGCGCTGGCGTAGGCATAGGGCAAGGGGTGGGTGTCGGGGTAAACCTCGGAGTAGGCTTTGGGCCAGAGTTTAAAGTTGTGGCTAGGGGTAGGGATGGGGGTGGGCCTATTAGTAGGGGGAGCTGTAGAACCAGGGGTAGGGGTAGGACCAGAGCTAGTGCTAGGCGTAAGCCTAGGGCGAGTGGTAGTGCTCGGGGTAGGGTTAGGTGAAGGGCTAGTGGTTGGCAGAGGCCCTCGGACAGTGTTAGGGTTAGGGCTCATGTTAGGCCTAGGACTAGTGGTAGTGGTAGGGGTTAGCCGAGGGCTAGGTTAGGTGTCACGGGAGGGCTCCGGGTAGTCCTAGGTTTCCGAACGGATGTGGGGCATGATTAGGGTGTGGCTAATGGTGGGTCCAGGGTGATTTCGTAGGACAAGGGTTAGTGATCTGGCTTTCGGCAAGGCAGGGTGTATTGGTCGGTGACGGGCAAGTGCTAGGCTTCGGACTAGAGTGAGCACTGGGCGTTGGTCTAGGGCCCGAGGTAGGGCTAGTGGGAGCGGTAGACGTAGCGCTATGGTAGGCAAAGGGCAAGGGGTGGGTGTCGGGGTAAACCTCGGAGTAGGCCTAGGACCAGGAGTGGGAGCTGTGTCTAGGGGAAGGGATGGGGGTGGGCCTATGAGTAGGGGGAGCTGTAGGGCCAGGGGTAGGGGTAGGACCAAAGGTAGTTCCAGGCGTACACCTAGGGCGAGGGGTAGTGCTCGGGGTGACCTAACCCTAACCCTAACCCTAACCCCAAACCTAACCCTAACACCAACCCTAACCCTAATCCTAACCCTAACCCTAACACCAACCCTAACCCTAACCATAACCCTAAACCCTAACCGTAACCCTTACCCTAAGCCTAACAAGGGCAATGTGTACTAGTCAGCGACGGGCAAGTTCTAGGCCTCGGACTAGAGGGAGCCATGGGCGTTGGTCTAGGGCCTGAGCTAGGGCTAGTGGGAGCGTTAGGCGTAGCGCTGGGTTAGGCATAGGGCAAGGGGGGGGTGTCGAGTTAAACCTCGGAGTAGACCTAGGACCAAAAGTGGGAGCTGTGTCTAGGGGTAGGGATGGAGTTGGGCCTATGGGTAGGGGGAGCTGTAGGGCCAGGGGTAGGGGTAGGACCAGAGGTAGTGCCAGGCGTACGCCTAGGGCGAGGGGTAGTGCTCGGGGTGACCTAACCCTAACCCTAACCCTAACCCTACCCCTAACACCAACCCTAACCCTAATCCTAACACTAACCCTAACACCAACCCTAACCCTAACACCAACCCTAACCCTAATCCTAACCCTAAACCTAACACCAACCCTAAACCTAACCCTAACTCTAACCCTAACCCTAACCCTTACCCTAACCCTAACAAGGGCAATGTGTACTAGTCAGCGACGGGCAAGTTCTAGGCCTCGGACTAGCGGGAGCCATGGGCGTTGGTCTAGGGCCCGAGCTAGGGCTAGTGGGAGCGGTAGGCGTAGCGCTGGGGAAGGCATAGGGCAAGGGGTGGGTGTCGAGGTAAACCTCGGAGTAGGCCTAGGGCCAGGATTGGGAGCTGTGGCTCGGGGTAGGGTTGGGGGTGGGCCTATGGGTAGGGGGAGATGTAGGGCCAGGGGTAGTGGTAGGACCATAGGTAGTGCTAGGCGTAGGCCTAGGGCGAGGGGTAGTGCTCGGGGTAGGGTTAGTTGAAGGGCTAGTGTTTGGCAGTGGCCCACGGGCAGTGTTAGGGTTAGGGCTCATGTTAAGCCTAGGACTAGTGGTAGTGGTAGAGGTTGGCCGAGGGTTAGGGGTATGTGTCACGAAATGGCTCCAGGTAGTCCTAGGCCTCGGAACAGGTGTAGGGCTGTATTAGGGTGTGGTAAGGGTGGGTCCAGGGTGATTTCGTAGGACACGGGTTACTGCTCTGGCTAACGGTAGGGCAAGGTGTACTGGTCGGCCTCGGGCAAGTGGTAGGCCTCTGACTAGAGAGAGCACTGGGCGTTGGTCTAGGGCCCGAGCTAGGGCTAGCGGGAGCGTTAGGCGTAGCGCTGAGGTAGGCATAGGGCAAGGGGTGGGTGTCGGGGTAAACTTCGGAGTAGGCTTTGGGCCAGGAGTTGGAGTTTTGGCTAGGGGTAGGGATGGGGTTGGGCCCAGAAGTAGGGGGAGCTGTAGGGCCAAGGGTAGGGGTAGGACCAGAGGTAGTGCTAGGCGTAGGCCTAGGGTGAGGGGTAGTGCTCGGGGTAACCTAACCCTAACCCTAACCCTAACACTAACACTAACCCTAACCCTAACCCTAACCCTAACACCAACCCTAAACCTAATTCTCATTCTAACCCTAACCCTATACCTAACACCAACCCTAACCCAAACCCTAACCCTAACCCTAACACCAACCCTAACCCTAACCCTAACCCTAACCCTAACCCTAACCCTAACACCAACCCTAACCCTAACCCTAACCCTAACCCTAACACCAACCCTAACCCTAATCCTAACCCTAACCCTAACCCTAACACCAACCCTAACCCAAACCCTAACCCTAACCCCAACCCTATGCCTAACACCAACCCAAACCCTAACCCTAACCCTAACCCTAACACCAACCCTAACCCTAATCCTAACCCTAACCCTACCCCTAACCCTAACACTAACACTAACCCTAACCCTAACCCTAACACCAACCCTAACCCTAACCCTAACCCTAACCCTAAACCTAACACCAACCCTAACCCTAACCCTAACCCTAAACCCTAATCCTAACCCTAACCCTAACCCTAACCCTACCCCTAACCCTAACAAGGGCAAGGTGTACTGGTCAGCGACGGGCAAGTTCTAGGCCTCGGACTAGAGGGAGCCATGGGCGTTGGTCTAGGGCCCGAGCTAGGGCTAGTGAAAGCGGTAGGCGTAGCGCTGGGGTAGGCTAAGGGCAAGGGGTGGGTGTCGAGGTAAACCTCGGAGTAGGCCTAGGGCCAGGAGTGGGAGCTGTGGCTAGTGGTAAAGTTGGGGGTGGGCCTATGGGTAGGGGGAGCTGTAGGGCCAAGGGTAGTGGTAGGACCAGAGGTAGTGCTAGGCGTAGGCCTAGGGCGAGGGGTAGTGCTCGGGGTGGGGTTAGTTGAAGGGCTAGTGTTTGGCAGAGGCCCACGGGCAGTGTTAGGGTTAGGGCTCATGTTAAGCCTAGGACTAGTGGTAGTGGTAGGGGTTTGCCGAGGGCTAGGGGTAGGTGTCACGGGAGGGCTCCGGGTAGTCCTAGGACTCAGAAAAGGTGTAGGGCTGGATTAGGGTGTGGTAAGGGTGGGTCCAGGGTGATTTCGTAGGACACGGGATACTGCTCTGGCTAACGGTAGGGCAAGGTGTACTGGTCGGCGCAGGGCAAGTGCTAGGCCTCGGACTAGATGAGCACTGGGCTTTGGTCTAGGGCCCGAGCTAGGGCTAGTGGGAGCGATAGGCGTAGCGCTGGGGTAGGCATAGTGCAAGGGGTGGGTGTCGGAGTAAACCTCGGAGTAGGCTTTGGGCCAGAGGTTGGAGTTGTGGCTAGGGGTAGGAATGGGGGTGGGCCTATTAGTAGGGGGAGCTGTAGGGCCAGGGGTAGGGGTAGGACCAGAGGTAGTGCTAGGCGTAAGCCTAGGGAGAGGGGTAGTGCTCGGGGAAGGGTTAGGTGAAGGGCTAGTGGTTGGCAGAGGCCCACGGACTGTGTTAGGGTTAGGGCTCATGTTAGGTCTAGGACTAGTGGTAGTGGTAGGGGATAGCCCAGGGCTAGGTTAGGTGTCACGGGAAAGCTCCGGGTAGTCCTAGGACTCCGAACGGATGTGGGGCATGATTAGGGTGTGGCTAATGGTGGGTCCAGGGTTATTTTCTAGGAGAAGGGTTAGTGATCTGGCTTTCGGTAGGGCAGGGTGTATTGGTCGGTGACGGGCAAGTGCTAGGCTTCGGACTAGGGTGAGCACTGGGCGTTGGTCTAGGGCCCGAGGTAGGGCTAGTGGGAGCGGTAGGCGTAGCGCTGGGGTAGGCATAGGGCAAGAGGTGGGTGTGGGGGTAAACCTCGGAGTAGGCCTAGGACCAGGAGTGGGAGCTGTGGCTAGGGGTAGGGATGGGGGTGGGCCTATGGGTAGGGGGAGCTGTAGGGACAGGGGTAGGGGTAGGACCAGAGGTAGTGCTAGGCGTAGGCCTAGGGCGAGGGGTAGTGCTCGGGGTAACCTAACCCTAACCCTAACCCTAACACTAACACTAACCCTAACCCTAACCCTAACCCTAACCCTAACACCAACCCTAACCCTAACCCTAACCCTAACCCTAACCCTAACACCAACCCTAACCCTAATCCTAACCCTAACCCTAACCCTAACACCACCCCTAACCCAAACCCTAACCCTAACCCCAACCCTATGCCTAACACCAACCCTAACCCTAACCCTAACCCTAACCCTAACACCAACCCTAACCCTAATCCTAACCCTAACCCTACCCCTAACCCTAACACTAACCCTAACCCTAACCCTAACCCTAACACCAACCCTAACCCTAACCCTAACCCTAACCCTAAACCTAACACCAACCCTAACCCTAACCCTAACCCTAAACCCTAATCCTAACCCTAACCCTAACCCTAACCCTACCCCTAACCCTAACAAGGGCAAGGTGTACTGGTCAGCGACGGGCAAGTTCTAGGCCTCGGACTAGAGGGAGCCATGGGCGTTGGTCTAGGGCCCGAGCTAGGGCTAGTGAAAGCGGTAGGCGTAGCGCTGGGGTAGGCATAGGGCAAGGGGTGGGTGTCGAGGTAAACCTCGGAGTAGGTCTAGGGCCAGGAGTGGGAGCTGTGGCTAGTGGTAAAGTTGGGGGTGGGCCTATGGGTAGGGGGAGCTGTAGGGCCAGGGGTAGTGGTAGGACCAGAGGTAGTGCTAGGCGTAGGCCTAGCACGAGGGGTAGTGCTCGGGGTGGGGTTAGTTGAAGGGCTAGTGTTTGGCAGAGGCCCACGGGCAGTGTTAGGGTTAGGGCTCATGTTAAGCCTAGGACTAGTGGTAGTGGTAGGGGTTGGCCGAGGACTAGGGGTAGGTGTCACGAAATGGCTCCGGGTAGTCCTAGGACTCAGAACAGGTGTAGGGCTGTATTAGGGTGTGGTAAGGGTGGGTCCAGGGTGATTTCGTAGGACACGGGTTACTGCTCTGGCTAACGGTAGGGCAAGGTGTACTGGTCGGCCTCGGGCAAGTGGTAAGCCTCTGACTAGAGAGAGCACTGGGCGTTGTGTAGGGCCCGAGCTAGGGCTAGTGGGAGCGGTAGGCATAGCGCTGGGATAGGCATAGGGGAAAGGGTGGGTGTCGGGGTAAACTTCGGAGTAGGCTTTGGGCCAGGATTTGGAGTTTTGGCTAGGGGTAGGGATAAGGGTTTGCCCAGGAGTAGGGGGAGCTGTAGGGCCAGGGGTAGGGGTAGGACCAGATGTAGTGCTAGGCGTAGCCCTAGGGCGAGGGGTAGTGCTCGGGGTAGGGTTAGTTGAAGGGCTAGTGGTTGGCAGAGGCCCACGGGCAGTGTTAGGGTTAGGGCTCATGTTAAGCCTAGGACTAGTGGTAGTGGTAGGGGTTGGCCGAGGGCTAGGGGTAGGTGTCACGGGAGGGCTCCGGGTAGTCCTAGGACTCAGAAAAGGTGTAGGGCTGGATTAGGGTGTGGTAAGGGTGGGTCCAGGGTGATTTCGTAGGACACGGGATACTGCTCTGGCTAACTGTAGGGCAAGGTGTACTGGTCGGCGACGGGCAAGTGCTAGGCCTCGGACTAGATGAGCACTGGGCTTTGGCCTAGGGCCCGAGCTAGGGCTAGTGGGAGCGATAGGCGTAGCGCTGGGGTAGGCATAGTGCAAGGGGTGGGTGTCGGGGTAAACCTCGGAGTAGGCTTTGGGCCAGAGGTTGGAGTTGTGGCTAGGGGTAGGAATGGGGGTGGGCCTATTAGTAGGGGGAGCTGTAGGGCCAGGGGTAGGGGTAGGACCAGAGGTAGTGCTAGGCGTAAGCCTAGGGAGAGGGGTAGTGCTCGGGGAAGGGTTAGGTGAAGGGCTAGTGGTTGGCAGAGGCCCACGGACTGTGTTAGGGTTAGGGCTCATGTTAGGTCTAGGACTAGTGGTAGTGGTAGGGGATAGCCCAGGGCTAGGTTAGGTGTCACGGGAAAGCTCCGGGTAGTCCTAGGACTCCGAACGGATGTGGGGCATGATTAGGGTGTGGCTAATGGTGGGTCCAGGGTTATTTCGTAGGAGAAGGGTTAGTGATCTGGCTTTCGGTAGGGCAGGGTGTATTGGTCGGTGACGGGCAAGTGCTAGGCTTCGGACTAGGGTGAGCACTGGGCGTTGGTCTAGGGCCCGAGGTAGGGCTAGTGGGAGCGGTAGGCGTAGCGCTGGGGTAGGCATAGGGCAAGAGGTGGGTGTCGGGGTAAACTTCGGAGTAGGCCTAGGACCAGGAGTGGGAGCTGTGGCTAGGGGTAGGGATGGGGGTGGGCCTATGGGTAGGGGGAGCTGTAGGGACAGGGGTAGGGGTGGGACCAGAGGTAGTGCTAGGCGTAGGCCTAGGGCGAGGGGTAGTGCTCGGGGTGGGGTTACTTGAAGGGCTAGTGTTTGGCAGAGGCCCACGGGCAGTGTTAGGGTTAGGGCTCATGTTAAGCCTAGGACTAGTGGTAGTGGTAGGGGTTGGCCGAGGGCTAGGGGTAGGTGTCACGGGAGGGCTCCGGGTAGTCCTAGGACTCAGAAAAGGTGTAGGGCTGGATTAGGGTGTGGTAAGGGTGGGTCCAGGGTGATTTCGTAGGACACGGGATACTGCTCTGGCTAACGGTAGGGCAAGGTGTACTGGTCGGCGACGGGCAAGTGCTAGGCCTCGGACTAGATGAGCACTGGGCTTTGGCCTAGGGCCCGAGCTAGGGCTAGTGGGAGCGATAGGCGTAGCGCTGGGGTAGGCATAGTGCAAGGGGTGGGTGTCGGGGTAAACCTCGGAGTAGGCTTTGGGCCAGAGGTTGGAGTTGTGGCCAGGGGTAGGAATGGGGGTGGGCCTATTAGTAGGGGGAGCTGTAGGGCCAGGGGTAGGGGTAGGACCAGAGGTAGTGCTAGGCGTAAGTTTAGGGAGAGGGGTAGTGCTCGGGGAAGGGTTAGGTGAAGGGCTAGTGGTTGGCAGAGGCCCACGGACTGTGTTAGGGTTAGGGCTCATGTTAGGTCTAGGACTAGTGGTAGTGGTAGGGGATAGCCCAGGGCTAGGTTAGGTGTCACGGGAAAGCTCCGGGTAGTCCTAGGACTCCGAACGGATGTGGGGCATGATTAGGGTGTGGCTAATGGTGGGTCCAGGGTTATTTCGTAGGAGAAGGGTTAGTGATCTGGCTTTCGGTAGGGCAGGGTGTATTGGTCGGTGACGGGCAAGTGCTAGGCTTCGGACTAGGGTGAGCACTGGGCGTTGGTCTAGGGCCCGAGGTAGGGCTAGTGGGAGCGGTAGGCGTAGCGCTGGGGTAGGCATAGGGCAAGAGGTGGGTGTCGGGGTAAACTTCGGAGTAGGCCTAGGACCAGGAGTGGGAGCTGTGGCTAGGGGTAGGGATGGGGGTGGGCCTATGGGTAGGGGGAGCTGTAGGGACAGGGGTAGGGGTAGGACCAGAGGTAGTGCTAGGCGTAGGCCTAGGGCGAGGGGTAGTGCTCGGGGTAACCTAACCCTAACCCTAACCCTAACACTAACACTAACCCTAACCCTAACCCTAACCCTAACACCAACCCTAAACCTAATTCTCATTCTAACCCTAACCCTATACCTAACACCAACCCTAACCCAAACCCTAACCCTAACCCTAACACCAACCCTAACCCTAACCCTAACCCTAACCCTAACCCTAACACCAACCCTAACCCTAACCCTAACCCTAACCCTAACACCAACCCTAACCCTAATCCTAACCCTAACCCTAACCCTAACACCAACCCTAACCCAAACCCTAACCCTAACCCCAACCCTATGCCTAACACCAACCCTAACCCTAACCCTAACCCTAACCCTAACACCAACCCTAAACCTAATCCTAACCCTAACCCTACCCCTAACCCTAACACTAACCCTAACCCTAACCCTAACCCTAACACCAACCCTAACCCTAACCCTAACCCTAACCCTAAACCTAACACCAACCCTAACCCTAACCCTAACCCTAAACCCTAATCCTAACCTTAACCCTAACCCTAACCCTACCCCTAACCCTAACAAGGGCAAGGTGTACTGGTCAGCGACGGGCAAGTTCTAGGCCTCGGACTAGAGGGAGCCATGGGCGTTGGTCTAGGGCCCGACCTAGGGCTAGTGAAAGCGGTAGGCGTAGCGCTGGGGTAGGCATAGGGCAAGGGGTGGGTGTCGAGGTAAACCTCGGAGTAGGCCTAGGGCCAGGAGTGGGAGCTGTGGCTAGTGGTAAAGTTGGGGGTGGGCCTATGGGTAGGGGGAGCTGTAGGGCCAGGGGTATTGGTAGGACCAGAGGTAGTGCTAGGCGTAGGCCTAGGGCGAGGGGTAGTGCTCGGGGTGGGGTTAGTTGAAGGGCTAGTGTTTGGCAGAGGCCCACGGGCAGTGTTAGGGTTAGGGCTCATGTTAAGCCTAGGACTAGTGGTAGTGGTAGGGGTTGGCCGAGGACTAGGGGTAGGTGTCACGAAATGGCTCCGGGTAGTCCTAGGACTCAGAACAGGTGTAGGGCTGTATTAGGGTGTGGTAAGGGTGGGTCCAGGGTGATTTCGTAGCACACGGGTTACTGCTCTGGCTAACGGTAGGGCAAGGTGTACTGGTCGGCCTCGGGCAAGTGGTAAGCCTCTGACTAGAGAGAGCACTGGGCGTTGTGTAGGGCCCGAGCTAGGGCTAGTGGGAGCGGTAGGCATATCGCTGGGATAGGCATAGGGCAAAGGGTGGGTGTCGGGGTAAACTTCGGAGTAGGCTTTGGGCCAGGATTTGGAGTTTTGGCTAGGGATAGGGATAAGGGTTTGCCCAGGAGTAGGGGGAGCTGTAGGGCCAGGGGTAGGGGTAGGACCAGATGTAGTGCTAGGCGTAGGCCTAGGGCGAGGGGTAGTGCTCGGGGTAGGGTTAGTTGAAGGGCTAGTGGTTGGCAGAGGCCAACGGGCAGTGTTAGGGTTAGGGCTCATGTTAAGCCTAGGACTAGTGGTAGTGGTAGGGGTTGGCCGAGGGCTAGGGGTAGGTGTCACGGGAGGGCTCCGGGTAGTCCTAGGACTCAGAAAAGGTGTAGGGCTGGATTACGGTTGGTAAGGGTGCGTCCAGGGTGATTTCGTAGGACACGGGATACTGCTCTGGCTAACGGTAGGGCAAGGTGTACTGGTCGGCGACGGGCAAGTGCTAGGCCTCGGACTAGATGAGCACTGGGCTTTGGTCTAGGGCCCGAGCTAGGGCTAGTGGGAGCGATAGGCGTAGCGCTGGGGTAGGCATAGTGCAAGGGGTGGGTGTCGGGGTAAACCTCGGAGTAGGCTTTGGGCCAGAGGTTGGAGTTGTGGCTAGGGGTAGGAATGGGGGTGGGCCTATTAGTAGGGGGAGCTGTAGGGCCAGGGGTAGGGGTAGGACCAGAGGTAGTGCTAGGCGTAAGTTTAGGGAGAGGGGTAGTGCTCGGGGAAGGGTTAGGTGAAGGGCTAGTGGTTGGCAGAGGCCAACGGACTGTGTTAGGGTTAGGGCTCATGTTAGGTCTAGGACTAGTGGTAGTGGTAGGGGATAGCCCAGGGCTAGGTTAGGTGTCACGGGAAAGCTCCGGGTAGTCCTAGGACTCCGAACGGATGTGGGGCATGATTAGGGTGTGGCTAATGGTGGGTCCAGGGTTATTTCGTAGGAGAAGGGTTAGTGATCTGGCTTTCGGTAGGGCAGGGTGTATTGGTCGGTGACGGGCAAGTGCTAGGCTTCGGACTAGGATGAGCACTGGGCGTTGGTCTAGGGCCCGAGGTAGGGCTAGTGGGAGCGGTAGGCGTAGCGCTGGGGTAGGCATAGGGCAAGAGGTGGGTGTCGGGGTAAACCTCGGAGTAGGCCTAGGACCAGGAGTGGGAGCTGTGGCTAGGGGTAGGGATGGGGGTGGGCCTATGGGTAGGGGGAGCTGTAGGGACAGGGGTAGGGGTAGGACCAGAGGTAGTGCTAGGCGTAGGCCTAGGGCGAGGGGTAGTGCTCGGGGTAACCTAACCCTAACCCTAACCCTAACACTAACACTAACCCTAACCCTAACCCTAACCCTAACACCAACCCTAAACCTAATTCTCATTCTAACCCTAACCCTATACCTAACACCAACCCTAACCAAAACCCTAACCCTAACCCTAACACCAACCCTAACCCTAACCCTAACCCTAACCCTAACCCTAACACCAACCCTAACCCTAACCCTAACCCTAACCCTAACACCAACCCTAACCCTAATCCTAACCCTAACCCTAACCCTAACACCAACCCTAACCCAAACCCTAACCCTAACCCCAACCCTATGCCTAACACCAACCCTAACCCTAACCCTAACTCTAACCCTAACCCTAACACCAACCCTAACCCTAATCCTAACCCTAACCCTACCCCTAAACCTAACACTAACCCAAACCCTAACCCTAACCCTAACACCAACCCTAACCCTAACCCTAACCCTAACCCTAAACCTAACACCAACCCTAACCCTAACCCTAACCCTAAACCCTAATCCTAACCCTAACCCTAACCCTAACCCTACCCATAACCCTAACAAGGGCAAGGTGTACTGGTCAGCGACGGGCAAGTTCTAGGCCTCGGACTAGAGGGAGCCATGGGCGTTGGTCTAGGGTCCGAGCTAGGGCTAGTGAAAGCGGTAGGCGTAGCGCTGGGGTAGGCATAGGGCAAGGGGTGGGTGTCGAGGTAAACCTCGGAGTAGGCCTAGGGCCAGGAGTGGGAGCTGTGGCTAGTGGTAGGGTTGGGGGTGGGCCCATGGGTAGGGGGAGCTGTAGGGCCAGGGGTAGTGGTAGGACCAGAGGTAGTGCTAGGCGTAGGCCTAGGGCGACGGGTAGTGCTCGGGGTGGGGTTAGTTGAAGGGCTAGTGTTTGGCAGAGGCCCACGGGCAGTGTTAGGGTTAGGGCTCATGTTAAGCCTAGGACTAGTGGTAGTGGTAGGAGTTGGCCGAGGACTAGGGGTAGGTGTCACAAAATGGCTCCGTGTAGTCCTAGGACTCGGAACAGGTGTAGGGCTGTATTAGGGTGTGGTAAGGGTGGGTCCAGGGTGATTTCGTAGGACACGGGTTACTGCTCTGGCTAACGGTAGGGCAAGGTGTACTGGTCAACCTCGGGCAAGTGGTAAGCCTCTGACTAGAGAGAGCACTGGGCGTTGTGTAGGGCCCGAGCTAGGGCTAGTGGGAGCGGTAGGCATAGCGCTGGGATAGGCATAGTGCAAAGGGTGGGTGTCGGGGTAAACTTCGGAGTAGGCTTTGGGCCAGGATTTGGAGTTTTGGCTAGGGGTAGGGATGGGGGTTGGCCCAGGAGTAGGGGGAGCTGTAGGGCCAGGGGTAGGGGTAGGACCAGAGGTAGTGCTAGGCGTAGGCCTAGGGCGAGGGGTAGTGCTCGGGGTAGGGTTAGTTGAAGGGCTAGTGGTTGGCAGAGGCCCACGGGCAGTGTTAGGGTTAGGGCTCATGTTAAGCCTAGGACTAGTGGTAGTGGTAGGGGTTGGCCGAGGGCTAGGGGTAGGTGTCACGGGAGGGCTCCGGGTAGTCCTAGGACTCAGAAAAGGTGTAGGGCTGGATTAGGGTGTGGTAAGGGTGGGTCCAGGGTGATTTCGTAGGACACGGGATACTGCTCTGGCTAACGGTAGGGCAAGGTGTACTGGTCGGCGACGGGCAAGTGCTAGGCCTCGGACTAGATGAGCACTGGGCTTTGGTCTAGGGCCCGAGCTAGGGCTAGTGGGAGCGATAGGCGTAGCGCTGGGGTAGGCATAGGGCAAGGGGTGGGTGTCGGGGTAAACCTCGGTGTAGGCTTTGGGCCAGAGGTTGGAGTTGTGGCTAGGGGTAGGGATGGGGGTGGGCCTATTAGTAGGGGGAGCTGTAGGGCCAGGGGTAGGGGTAGGACCAGAGGTAGTGCTAGGCGTAAGCCTAGGGAGAGGGGTAGTGCTCAAGGAAGGGTTAGGTGAAGGGCTAGTGGTTGGCAGAGGCCCACGGACAGTGTTAGGGTTAGGGCTCATGTTAGGTCTAGGACTAGTGGTAGTGGTAGGGGATAGCCCAGGGCTAGGTTAGGTGTCACGGGAAAGCTCCGGGTAGTCCTAGGACTCCGAACGGATGTGGGGCATGATTAGGGTGTGGCTAATGGTGGGTCCAGGGTGATTTCGTAGGACAAGGGTTAGTGATCTGGCTTTCGGTAGGGCAGGGTGTATTGGTCGGTGACGGGCAAGTGCTAGGCTTCGGACTAGGGTGAGCACTGGGCGTTGGTCTAGGGCCCGAGGTAGGGCTAGTGGGAGCGGTACACGTAGCGCTATGGTAGGCAAAGGGCAAGGGGTTGGTGTCGGGGTAAACCTCGGAGAAGGCCTAGGACCAGGATTGGGAGCTGTGTCTAGGGGTAGGGATGGGAGTGGGCCTATGGGTAGGGGGAGCTGTAGGGCCAGGGGTAGGGGTAGGACCAGAGGTAGTGCCAGGCGTACGCCTAGGGCGAGGGGTAGTGCTCGGGGTGACCTAACCCTAACCCTAACCCTAATCCTAACCCTAACCCTAACACCAACCCTAACCCTAATCCTAACCCTAACCCTAACACCAACCCTAACCCTAACACCAACCCTAACCCTAATCCTAACCCTAAACCTAACACCAACCCTAACCCTAACCCTAACCCTAACCCTAAACCCTAACCCTAACCCTTACCCTAACCCTAACAAGGGCAATGTGTACTAGTCAGCGACGGGCAAGTTCTAGGCCTCGGACTAGAGGGAGCCATGGGCGTTGGTCTAGGGCTCGAGCTAGGGCTAGTGGGAGCGTTAGGCGTAGCGCTGGGGTAGGCATAGGGCAAGGGGTGGGTGTCGAGGTAAACCTCGGAGTAGGCCTAGGGCCAGGAGTGGGAGCTGTGGCTAGGGGTAGGGGTGGGGGTGGGCCTATGGGTAGGGGGAGCTGTAGGGCCAGGGGTAGTGGTAGGACAAGAGGTAGTGCTAGGCGTAGGCCTAGGGCGAGGCGTAGTGCTCGAGGTAGGGTTAGTTGAAGAACTAGTGTTTGGCAGAGGCCCACGGGCAGTGTTAGGGTTAGGGCTCATGTTAAGCCTAGGACTAGTGGTAGTGGTAGGGGATAGCCGAGGGCTAGGTTAGGTGTCACGGGAGGGCTCCGGGTAGCCCTAGGACTCCGAACGGATGTGGGGCATGATTAGGGTGTGGCTAATGGTGGGTCCAGGGTGATTTCGTAGGAAGAGGGTTAGTGATCTGGCTTTCGGTAGGGCAGGGTGTATTGGTCGGTCACGGGCAAGTGCTAGGCTTCGGACTAGAGTGAGCTCTGGGCGTTGGTCTAGGGCCCGAGGTAGGGCTAGTGGGAGCGGTAGACGTAGCGCTATGGTAGGCAAAGGGCAAGCGGGGGGTGTCGGGGTAAACCTCAGAGTAGGCCTAGGACCAGGAGTGGGAGCTGTGTCTAGGGGTAGGGTTGGGGGTGGGCCTATGGGTAGGGGGAGCTGTAGGGCCAGGGGTAGGGGTAGGACCAGAGGTAGTGCCAGGCGTACGCCTAGGGCGATGGGTAGTGCTCGGGGTGACCTAACCCTAACCCTAACCCTAACCCTAACCCTAACCCTAACACCAACCCTAACCCTAATCCTAACACTAACCCTAACACCAACCCTAACTCTAACACCAACCCTAACCCTAATCCTAACCCTCAACCTACCACCAACCCTAACCCTAACCCTAACCCTAAACCCTAACCCTAACCCTTACCCTAACCCTAACAAGGGCAATGTGTACTAGTCAGCGACGGGCAAGTTCTAGACCTCGGACTAGAGGGAGCCATGGGCGTTGGTCTAGGGCCCGAGCTAGGGCTAGAGGGAGCGTTAGGCGTAGCGCTGGGGTAGGCATAGGGCAAGGGGTGGGTGTCGAGGTAAACCTCGGAGTAGGCCTAGGGCCAGGAGTGGGAGCTGTGGCTAGGGGTAGGGGTGGGGGTGGGCCTATGGGTAGGGGGAGCTGTAGGGCCAGGGGTACTGGTAGGACCAGAGGTAGTGCTAGGCGTAGGCCTAGGGCGAGGGGTAGTGCTCGGGGTAACCTAACCCTAACCCTATGCCTAACACGAACCCTAACCCTAACCCTAACACCAACCCTAACCCTAATCCTATCCCTAACCCTAACCCTAACCCTAACACTAACCCTAACCCTAACCCTAACCCTAACACCAACCCTAACCCTAACCCTAACCCTAACCCTAACCCTATACCTAACACCAACCCTAACCCTAACCCTAACCCTAACACCAACCCTAACCCTAACCCTAACCCTAACCCTAACACCAACCCTAACCCTAATCCTAACCCTAACCCTAACCCTAACCCTAACACCAACCCTAACCGTAACCCTAACCCTAACCCTAACCCTAAACCTAACACCAACCCTAACCCTAATCCTAACCCTAACCCTAACCCTAACCCTAACACCAACCCTAACCGTAACCCTAACCCTAACCCTAACCCTAAACCTAACACCAACCGTAACCCTAACCCTAACCCTAACCCTAAACCTAACACCAACCCTAACCCTAACCCTAACCCTAACCCTAACACCAACCCTAACCCTAACCCTAACCCTAACCCTAACCCTAACCCTAACACCAACCCTAACCCTAACACTTACCCTAACCCTAACAACAACCCTAACCCTAATCCTAACCCTAAACCTAACCCTAATACCAACCCTAACCCTAACCCTAACCCTAACCCTAACACCAACCCTAACCCTAACCCTAACCCTAACCCTAACCCTATGCATAACACCAACCCTAACCCTAACCCTAACCCTAACCCTAACACCAACCCTAACCCTAATCCTAACCCTAACCCTAACCCTAACCCTAACACTAACCCTAACCCTAACCCTAACTCTAACACCAACCCTAACCCTAACCCTAACCCTAACCCTAACCCTATACCTAACACCAACCCTAACCCTAACCCTAAGCCTAAACCTAACACCAACCCTAACCCTAACCCTAACCCTAACCCTAACACCAACCCTAACCCTAATCCTAACCCTAACCCTAACCCTAACCCTAACCCTAACCCTAACCCTAACACCAACCCTAACCCTAACCCTAACCCTAACCCTAACCCTAACCCTAAACGTAACACCAACCCTAACCCTAACCCTAACCCTAACCCTAACACCAACCCTAACCCTAACCCTAACCCTAAACCCTAATCCTAACCCTAACCCTAACCCTAACCCTAACCCTAAACGTAACCCTAACAAGGGCAAGGTGTACTGGTCAGCGACGGGCAAGTTCTAGGCCTCGGACTAGAGGGAGCCATGGGCGTTGGTCTAGGGCCCGAGCTAGGGCTAGTGAGAGCGGTAGGCGTAGCCCTGGGGTAGGCATAGGGCAAAGGGTCGGTGTCGAGGTAAACCTCGGTGTAGGCCTAGGGCCAGGAGTCGGAGCTGTGGCTAGTGGTAGGGTTGGGGGTGGGCCTATGGGTAGGGGGAGCTGTAGGGCCAGGGGTAGTTGTAGGACCAGAGGTAGTGCTACGCGTAGGCCTAGGGCGAGGGGTAGTGCTCGGGGTAGGGTTAGTTGAAGGGCTAGTGTTTGGCAGAGGCCCACGGGCAGTGTTAGGGTTAGGGCTCATGTTAAGCCTAAAACTAGTGGTAGTGGTAGGGGTTGGCCGAGGACTAGGGGTAGGTGTCACGAAATGGCTCCGGGTAGTCCTAGGACTCGGCACAGGTGTAGGGCTGTATTAGGGTGTGGTAAGTGTGGGTCCAGGGTGATTTCGTAGGACACGGTTTAGTGCTATGGCTAAAGGTAGGGCAAGGTGTACTGGTCGGCGTCGGGAAAGTGGTAGGCCTCGGACTAGAGGGAGCACTGGGCGTTGGTCTAGGGCCCGAGCTAGGGCTAGTGGGAGCGTTAGGCGTAGAACTGGGGTAGGCATAGGGCAAAGGGTGGGTGTCGGGGTAAACCTCGGAGTAGGCTTTGGGCCAAGAGTTGGAGTTGTGGCTAGGGGTAGGGATGGGGGTGGGCCTATGGGTAGGGGGAGCTGTAGGGCCAGGGGTAGGGGTAGGACCAGAGGTAGAGCTAGGCGTAGGCCTAGGGCGAGGGGTAGTGCTCGGTGTAGAGTTAGGTGAAGGGCTAGTGGTTCGCAGAGGCCCACGGGCAGTGTT
Organism: Rhinolophus hipposideros; assembly: GCF_964194185.1. NCBI lineage: Eukaryota > Metazoa > Chordata > Mammalia > Chiroptera > Rhinolophidae > Rhinolophus > Rhinolophus hipposideros. Next base: position 255,077 of record NW_027669133.1, on the reverse strand, counting down.
ACGGTTAGGGCTCATGTTAGGCCTAGGACTAGTGGTAGTAGTAAAGGATGGCCGAGGGCTAGTGGTAGGTGTCCCGGGAGGGCTCCGGGTAGTCCTAGGACCCCGAACGGATGTGGGTCATGATTAGGGTGTGGCTAATGGTGCGTCCAGGGTGATTTCGTAGGACACTGGTTAGTGCTCTGGCTATCGGTAGGCAAGGTGTACTGGTCGGCGACGGGCAAGTGCTAGGTTTCGGACTAGAGTGAGCACTGGGCGTTGGTCTAGGGCCCGAGGTAGGACTAGTGAGAGCGGTAGGCATAGCGCTGGGGTAGGCAAAGGGCAAGGGGTGGGTGTCGGGGTAAAGCACGGAGTAGGCCTAGGACCAGGAGTGGGAGCTGTGGCGAGGGATAGGGATGGCGGTGGGTCTATGGGTAGGGGGAGCTGTAGGGCCAGGGGTAGGGGTAGGACCAGAGGTAGTGCTAGGCGTAGGCCTAAAGCGAGGGGCAGTGCTCGGGGTAACCTAAACGTAAACCTAACCGTAATCCTAACACTAACCCAAACCCTAACACCAACACTAACCCTAACCCTAACCCTAACCCTAAACCTATCAACAACCCTAACCCTAACCCAAACCCTAACCCTAACACCAACCCTAACCCTAACCCTAACCCTAAACCCTAAACCTAACCCTAACCCTAACCCTAACCCTAACCCTAAACCTAAACCTAACACCAACCCTAACCCTAACCCTAACCCTAACCCTAACCCTAACCCTAACCCTAACACCAACCCTAAACCTAACCCTAACCCTAACCCTAACCCTATACCTAACACCAACCCTAACCCTAACCCTAACCCTAACCCTAACACCAACCCTAACCCTAACCCTAACCCTAACCCTAACCCTAACCCTAACCCTAACACCAACCCTAACCCTAACCCTAACCCTAACCCTAACCCTAACACCAACCCTATCCCAAACCCTAACCCAAACCCCAACGCTATGCCTAACACCAACCCTAACCCTAACCCTAACCCTAACCCTAACACCAACCCTAACCCTAATCCTAACCCTAACCCTAACCCTAACACTAACCCTAAACCTAACCCCAACCCTAAAACCAACCCTAACCCTAACCCTAACCCTAACCCTATACCTAACACCAACCCTAACCCTAACCCTAACCCTAACCCTAAAACCAACCCTAACCCTAACCCTAACCCTAACCCTAACACCAACCCTAACCCTAATCCTAACCCTAACGCTATCCCTAACCCTAACCCTATCCCTAACACTAACCCTAACCCTAAACCTAACACTAACCTTAACCCTAACCCTAACCCTAACCCTAACACCAACCCTAACCCTAACCCTAAACCCAAATCCTAACCCTAACCCTAACCCTAACCCTAACCCTAACCCTAACATGGGCAAGGTGTACTGGTAAGCGACGGGCAAGTTCTAGGCCTCGGACAAGAAGGAGCCATGGGCGTTGGTCTATGGCCCGAGCTAGGGCTAGTGAGAGCGGTAGGCGTAGCGCTGGGGTAGGCATAGGGCAAGGGGTGGGTGTCGAGCTAAACCTCGGAGTAGGCCTAGGGCCAGGAGTGGGAGCTGTTGCTAGTGGTAGGGTTGGGGGTGGGCCTATGGGTAGGGGGAGCTGTAGGGCCAGGGGTAGTTGTAGGACCAGAGGTAGTGCTAGGCGTAGGCCTAGGGCGAGGGGTAGTGCTCGGGGTAGGGTTAGTTGAAGGGCTAGTGTTTGGCAGAGGCCCACGGGCAGTGTTAGGGTTAGGGCTCATGTAAGCCTAGGACTAGTGGTAGTGGTAGGGCATGGCCGAGGACTAGGGGTAGGTGTCACGAAATGGCTCCGGGTAGTCCTAGGACTCAGAACAGGTGTAGGGCTGTATTAGGGTGTGGTAAGTGTGGGTCCAGGGTGATTTCGTAGGACACGGGTTAGTGCTATGGCTAAAGGTAGGGCAAGGTGTACTGGTCGGCGTCGGGAAAGTGGTAGGCCTCGGACTAGAGGGAGCACTGGGCGTTGGTCTAGGGCCCGAGCTAGGGCTAGTGGGAGCGTTAGGCGTAGCACTGGGGTAGGCATAGGGTAAAGGGTGGGTGTCGGGGTAAACCTCGGAGTAGGCTTTGGGCCAGGAGTTGGAGTTGTGGCTAGGGGTAGGGATGGGGGTGGGCCTATGGGTAGGGTGAGCTGTAGGGCCAGGGGTAGGGGTAGGACCAGAGGTAGTGCTAGGCGTAGGCCTAGGGCGAGAGGTAGTGCTCGGGGTAAAGTTAGGTGAAGGGCTAGTGGTTGGCATAGGCCCACTGGCAGTGTTACGGTTAGGGCTCATGTTAGGCCTAAAACTAGTGGTAGTAGTAAAGGATGGCCGAGGGCTAGGGGTAGGTGTCCCGGGAGGGCTCCGGGTAGTCCTAGGACTCCGAACGGATGTGGGTCATGATTAGGGTGTGGCTAATGGTGCGTCCAGGGTGATTTCGTAGGACACGGGTTCATGATCTGGCTATCGGTAGGCAAGGTGTACTGGTCGGCGACGGGCAAGTGCTAGGCTTCGGACTAGAGTGAGCACTGGGCGTTGGTCTAGGGCCCGAGGTAGGGCTAGTGGGAGCGTTAGGCATAGCGCTGGGGCAAGCAAAGGGCAAGGTGTGGGTGTCGGGGTAAACCACGGAGTAGGCCTAGGACCAGGAGTGGGAGCTGTGGCTAGGGATAGGGATGGCGGTGGGCCTATGGGTAGGGGGAGCTGTAGGGCCAGGGGTAGGGGTAGGACCAGAGGTAGTGCTAGGCGTAGGCCTAGGGCGAGGGGTAGTGCTCGGGGTAACCTAAACGTAAATCTAACCCTAATCCTAACACTAACCCTAACCCTAACACCAACCCTAACCCTAACCCTAACCCTAACCCTAACCCTAACCCTAACCAACCCTAACCCTAACCCTAACCCTAACCCTATACCTAAAACCAACCCTAACCCTAACCCTAACCCTAACACCAACCCTAACCCTAACCCTAACCCTAACCCTAACACCAACCCTAACCCTAACCCTAACCCTAACCCTAACATCAACCCTAACCGTAACCCTAACACCAACCCTAACCCTAACCCTAACCCTAAACCTAACACCAACCCTAACCCTAACCATAACCTTAACCCTATGCCTAACACCAACCCTAACCCTAACCCTAACCGTAACCCTAACACCAACCCTAACCCTAATCCTAACCCTAACCCTAACCCTAACCCTAACACTAACCCTAACCCTAACCCTAACCCTAACACCAACCCTAACCCTAACCCTAACCCTAACCCTAACCCTAACCCTAACCCTAACCCTAACCCTAACCTAACCCTAACCCTAACCCTAACCCTAACCCTAACCCTAACCCTAACCCTAACCCTAACCCTAACCCTAACCCTAACCCTAACCCTATACCTAACACCAACCCTAACCCTAACCCTAACCCTAACCCTAACACCAACCCTAACCCTAATCCTAACCCTAACCCTAACCCTAACCCTAACCCTAACCCTAACCCTAACCCTAACCCTAACCCTAACCCTAACCCTAACCTAACCCTAACCCTAACCCTAACCCTAACCCTAACCCTAACCCTAACCCTAACCCTAACCCTAACCCTAACCCTAACCCTAACCCTAACCCTAACCCTAACCCTAACCCTATACCTAACACCAACCCTAACCCTAACCCTAACCCTAACCCTAACACCAACCCTAACCCTAACCCTAACCCTAACCCTAACACAAACCCTAACCCTAACCCTAACCCTAACCCTAACCCTAACCCTAACACCAACCCTAACCCTAACCCTAACACCAACCCTAACCCTAACCCTAACCCTAACCCTAACACCAACCCTAACCCTAACCCTAACCTTAACCCTATGCCTAACACCAACCCTAACCCTAAACCTAACCCTAACCCTAACACCAACCCTAACCCTAATCCTAACCCTAACCCTAACCCTAACCCTAACACTAACCCTAACCCTAACCCTAACCCTAACACCAACCCTAACCCTAACCCTAACCCTAACCCTAACCATATACCTAACACCAACCCTAATCCTAACCCTAACCCTAACACTAACCCTAACCCTAACCCTAACCCTAACCCTAACACAAACCCTAACCCTAATCCTAAACCTAACCCTAACCCTAACCCTAACCCTAACATTAACCCTAACCCTAACCCTAACCCTAACCCTAAACCTATAACCAACCCTAACCCTAACCCTAACCCTAACCCTAACACCAACCCTAACCCTAACCCTAACCCTAAACCCTAATCCTAACCCTAACCCTAACCCTAAACCTAACCCTAACCCTAACCCTAACAAGGGCTAGGTGTACTGGTCAGCGACGGGCAAGTTCTAGGCCTCGGACTAGAGGGAGATATGGGCGTTGGTCTAGGGCCCGAGCTAGGGCTAGTGAGAGCGGTAGGCGTAGCGCTGGGGTAGGCATAGGGCAAGGGGTGGGTTTCGAGGTAAACCTCGGAGTAGGCCTAGGGCCAGGAGTGGGAGCTGTTGCTAGTGGTAGGGTTGGGGGTGGGCCTATGGGTAGGGGGAGCTGTAGGGCCAGGGGTAGTTGTAGGACCAGAGGTAGTGCTAGGCGTAGGCCTAGGGCGAGGGGTAGTGCTCGGGGTAGGGTTAGTTGAAGGGCTAGTGTTTGGCAGAGGCCGACGGGCAGTGTTAGGGTTAGGGCTCATGTTAAGCCTAGGACTAGTGGTAGTGGTAGGGGTTGGCCGAGGACTAGGGGTAGGTGTCACGAAATGGCTCCGGGTAGTCCTAGGACTCAGAACAGGTGTAGGGCTGTATTAGGGTGTGGTAAGGGTGGGTCCAGGGTGATTTCGTAGGACACGGGTTAGTGCTATGCCTAAAGGTAGGGCAAGGTGTACTGGTCGGCGTCGGGAAAGTGGTAGGCCTCGGACTAGAGGGAGCACTGGGCGTTGGTCTAGGGCCCGAGATAGGGCTAGTGGGAGCGTTAGGCGTAGCACTGGGGTAGGCATAGGGCAAAGGGTGGGTGTCGGGGTAAACCTCGGAGTAGGCTTTGGGCCAGGAGTTGGAGTTGTGGCTAGGGGTAGGGATGGGGGTGGGCCTATGGGTAGGGTGAGCTGTAGGGCCAGGGGTAGGGGTAGGACCAGAGGTAGTGCTAGGCGTAGTTCTAGGGCGAGAGGTAGTGCTCGGGGTAAAGTTAGGTGAAGGGCTAGTGGTTGGCAGAGGCCCACGGGCAGTGTTACGGTTAGGGCTCATGTTAGGCCTAGGACTAATGGTAGTAGTAAAGGATGGCCGAGGGCTAGGGGTAGGTGTCCCGGGAGGGCTCCGGGTAGTCCTAGGACTCCGAACGGATGTGGGTCATGATTAGGGTGTGGCTAATGGTGCGTCCAGGGTGATTTCGTAGGACACGGGTTAGTGATCTGGCTATCGGTAGGCAAGGTGTACTGGTCGGCGACGGGAAAGTGCTAGGCTTCGGACTAGAGTGAGCAATGGGCGTTGGTCTAGGGCCCGAGGTAGGCCTAGTGGGAGCGTTAGGCATAGCGCTGGGGCAGGCAAAGGGCAAGGGGTGGGTGTCGGGGTAAACCACGGAGTAGGCCTAGGACCAGGAGTGGGAGCTGTGGCTAGGGATAGGGATGGCGGTGGGCCTATGGGTAGGGGGAGCTGTAGGGCCAGGGGTAGGGGTAGGACCAGAGGTAGTGCTAGGCGTAGGCCTAGGGCGAGGGGTAGTGCTCGGGGTAACCTAAACGTAAACCTAACCCTAATCCTAACACTAACCCTAACCCTAACACCAACCCTAACCCGAACCCTAACCCTAACCCTAAACCTAAAACCAACCCTAACCCTAACCCTAACCCTAACAAGGGCAAGGTGTACTGGTCAGCGACGGGCAAGTCTAGGCCTCGGACTAGAGGGAGCCATGGGCGTTGGTCTAGGGCCCGAGCCTGTGCTAGTGGGAGCGGTAGGCATAGCGCTGGGGTAGGCATAGGGCAAGGGGTGTGTGTTGGGGTAAACCTTGGAGTAGGCCTAGTGCCAGGAGTTGGAGCTGTGGCTAGGGGTAGGGATGGGGGTGGGCCTATAAGTAGGGGAAGCTGTAGGGCCAGGGGAAGCGGTAGGAGCAGAGGTACTGCTAGGCGTTAGCCTAGGGCGAGGGGTAGTTTTCTGGGTAGGGTTAGGTGAAGGGCTTGTGGTTGGCTGATGCCCACGTGCAGTGTTAGTCTTAGGGCTCATGTTAGGCCTAGGACTAGTGGTAGTGGTAGGGGTTGGCCGAGGGCTAGGGGTAGGTGTCACGGGAGGGCTCCGGGTAGTCCTAGGACTCAAAACGGGTGTAGGGCTGGATTAGGGTGTGGCTAATGGTGGGTCCAGGGTGATTTCGTAGGACACGGGTTAGTGCTCTGGCTATCGGTAGGGCAAGGTGTACCGGTTGGCGAAGGGCAAGTGCTAGGCTTCGGACTAGAGTGAGTACTGGGCGTTGGTCTAGGGCCCGAGGTAGGGCTAGTGGGAGCGGTAGGCGTAGCGCTGGGGTAGGCAAAGGGCAAGGGGTGGGTGTCGGGGTAAACCTCGGAGTAGGCCTAGGACCAGGAGTGGGAGCTGTGGCTAGGGGTAGGGATGGGGGTGGGCCTATGGGTAGGGGGAGCTGTAGGGACAGGGGTAGGGGTAGGACCAGAGGTAGTGCTAGGCGTAGGCCTAGGGCGAGGGGTAGTGCTCGGGGTAACCTAACCCTAACCCTAACCCTAACACTAACACTAACCCTAACCCTAACCCTAACACCAACCCTAACCCTAACCCTAACCCTAACCCTAACCCTATACCTAACACCAACCCTAACCCTAACCCTAACCCTAACCCTAACACCAACCCTAACCCTAACCCTAACCCTAACACCAACCCTAACCCTAACCCTAACCCTAACCCTAACCCTAACCCTAACACCAACCCTAACCCTAACCCTAACACCAACCCTAACCCTAACCCTAACCCTAACACCAACCCTAACCCTAACCCTAACCCTAACCCTAACCCTATACCTAACACCAACCCTAACCCTAACCCTAACCGTAACCCTAACACCAACCCTAACCCTAACCCTAACCCTAACACCAACCCTAACCCTAACCGTAACCCTAACCCTAACCCTAACCCTAACCCTAACACCAACCCTAACCCTAACCCTAACACCAACCCTAACTCTAACCCTAACCCTAACCCTAACCCTAACACCAAACCTAACCCTAACCCTAACCTTAACCCTATGCCTAACACCAACCCTAACCCTAACCCTAACCCTAACCCTAACACCAACCCTAACCCTAATCCTAACCCTAACCCTAACCCTAACCCTAACCCTAACACTAACCCTAACCCTAACCCTAACCCTAACACCAACCCTAACCCTAACCCTAACCCTAACCCTAACCCTATACCTAACACCAACCCTAACCCTAACCCTAACCCTAACCCTAACACCAACCCTAACCCTAACCCTAACCCTAACCCTAACCCTAACCCTAACACCAACCCTAACCCTAACCCTAACACCAACCCTAACCCTAATCCTAACCCTAACCCTAACCCTAACCCTAACCCTAACATTAACCCTAACCCTAACCCTAACCCTAACCCTAACCCTAACCCTAAACCTAACACCAACCCTAACCCTAACCCTAACCCTAACCCTAACCCTAACACCAACCCTAACCCTAACCCTAACCCTAAACCCTAATCCTAACCCTAACCCTAACCCTAACCCTAACCCTAACCCTAACCCTAACAAGGGCAAGGTGTACGGGTCAGCGACGGGCAAATTCTAGGCCTCGGACTAGAGGGAGCCATGGGCGTTGGTCTAGGGCCCGAGCTAGGGTTAGTGAGAGCGGTAGGCGTAGCGCCGGGGTAGGCATAGGGCAAGGGGTGGGTTTCGAGGTAAACCTCGAAGTAGGCCTAGGGCCAGGAGTGGGAGCTGTTGCTAGTGGTAGGGTTGGGGGTGGGCCTATGGGTAGGGGGAGCTGTAGGGCCAGGGGTAGTTGTAGGACCAGAGGTAGTGCTAGGCGTAGGCCTAGGGCGAGGGGTAGTGCTCGGGGTAGGGTTAGTTGAAGGGCTAGTGTTTGGCAGAGGCCCACGGGCAGTGTTAGGGTTAGGGCTCATGTTAAGCCTAGGACTAGTGGTAGTGGTAGGGGTTGGCCGAGGACTAGGGGTAGGTGTCACGAAATGGCTCCGGGTAGTCCTAGGACTCAGAACAGGTGTAGGGCTGTATTAGGGTGTGGTAAGGGTGGGTCCAGGGTGATTTTGTAGGACACGGGTTACTGCTCTGGCTAACGGTAGGGCAAGGTGTGCTGGTCGGCCTCGGGCAAGTGGTAAGCCTCTGACTAGAGAGAGCACTGGGCGTTGGTCTAGGGCTTGAGCTAGGGCTAGTGGGAGCGTTAGGCGTAGCACTGGGGTAGGCATAGGGCAAAGGGTGGGTGTCGGGGTAAACCTCGGAGTAGGCTTTGGGCCAGGAGTTGGAGTTGTGGCTAGGGGTAGGGATGGGGGTGGGCCTATGGGTAGGGTGAGCTGTAGGGCCAGGGGTAGGGGTAGGACCAGAGGTAGTGCTAGGCGTAGGCCTAGGGCGAGAGGTAGTGCTCGTGGTAAAGTTAGGTGAAGGGCTAGTGGTTGGCAGAGGCCCACGGGCAGTGTTACGGTTAGGGCTCATGTTAGGCCTAGGACTAGTGGTAGTAGTAAAGGATGGCCGAGGGCTAAGGGTAGGTGTCCCGGGAGGGCTCCGGGTAGTCCTAGGACTCCGAACGGATGTGGGTCATGATTAGGTTGTGGCTAATGGTGCGTCCAGGGTGATTTCGTAGGACACGGGTTCATGATCTTGCTATCGGTAGGCAAGGTGTACTGGTCGGCGACGGGCAAGTGCTAGGCTTCGGACTAGAGTGAGCACTGGGCGTTGGTCTAGGGCAAGAGGTAGGGCTAGTGGGAGCGTTAGGCATAGCGCTGGGGATGGCAAAGGGCAAGGTGTGGGTGTCGGGGTAAACCACGGAGTAGGCCTAGGACCAGGAGTGGGAGCTGTGGCTAGGGATAGGGATGGCGGTGGGCCTATGGGTAGGGGGAGCTGTAGGGCCAGGGGTAGGGGTAGGACCAGAGGTAGTGCTAGGCGTAGGCCTAGGGCGAGGGGTAGTGCTCGGGGTAACCTAAACATAAACCTAACCCTAATCCTAACATTAACCCTAAACCTAACACCAACCCTAACCCTAACCCTAACCCTAACCCTAACCCTAACCCTAACCAACCCTAACCCTAACCCTAACCCTAACCCTAACCCTAAACCTAACACCAACCGTAACCCTAACCCTAACCCTAACACCAACCCTAACCCTAACCCTAACCCTAACCCTAACACCAACCCTAACCCTAACACCAACCCTAACCCTAACCCTAACCCTAACCCTAACACCAACCCTAACACTAACCCTAACCCTAACACCAACCCTAACCCAAACCCTAACCCTAACCCTAACCCTAACCCTAACACCAACCCTAACCCTAACCCTAACACCAACCCTAACCCTAACCCTAACCCTAACACCAACCCTAACCCTAACCCTAACCCTAACCCTAACCCTAACCCTAACCCTATACCTAACACCAACCCTAACCCTAACCCTAACCGTAACCCTAACACCAACCCTCACCCTAACCCTAACCCTAACCCTAACACCAACCCTAACCCTAACCCTAACCCTAACCCTAACCCTAACACCAACCCTAACCCTAATCCTAACCCTAACCCTAACCGTAACCCTAACCCTAACATTAACCCTAACCCTAACCCTAACCCTAACCCTAACCCTAAACCTAACACCAACCCTAACCCTAACCCTAACCCTAACCCTAACACCAACCCTAACCCTAACCCTAACCCTAAACCCTAATCCTAACCCTAACCCTAACCCTAACCCTAACACCAACCCTAACCCTAACCCTAACCCTAACCCTAACACCAACCCTAACCCTAACCCTAACCCTAACCCTAACCCTAACCCTAACACCAACCCTAACCCTAATCCTAACCCTAACCCTAACCGTAACCCTAACCCTAACATTAACTCTAACCCTAACCCTAACCCTAACCCTAACCCTAAACCTAACACCAACCCTAACCCTAACCCTAACCCTATACCTAACACCAACCCTAACCCTAACCCTAACCCTAAACCCTAAACCCTAACCCTAACCCTAACCCTAACCCTAACCCTACCCTAACCCTAACAAGGGCAAGGTGTACTGGTCAGCGACGGGCAAGTTCTAGGCCTCGGACTAGAGGGAGCCATGGGCTTGGTCTAGGGCCCGAGCTAGGGCTAGTGAGAGCGGTAGGCGTAGCGCTGGGGTAGGCATAGGGCAAGGGGTGGGTTTCGAGGTAAACCTCGGAGTAGGCCTAGGGCCAGGAGTGGGAGCTGTTGCTAGTGGTAGGATTGGGGGTGGGCCTATGGGTAGGGGGAGCTTTAGGGCCAGGGGTAGGGGTAGGACCAGAGGTAGTGCTAGGCTTAGGCCTAGGGCGAGGGGTAGTGCTCGGGGTAGGGTTAGGTGAAGGGCTAGTGGTTGGCAGAGGCCCACGGTCAGTGTTAGGGTTAGGGCTCATGTTAGGCCTAGGACTCGTGGTAGTAGTAGGGGATGGCCGAGGGCTAGGGGTAGTGCTCGGGGTAACCTAACCCTAACACTAACCCTAACACTAACCCTAACCCTAACCCTAACCCTAACACCAACCCTAACCCTAACCCTAACACTAAACCTAACCCTATACCTAACACCAACCCTAACCCTAACCCTAACCCTAACCCTACCACCAAACCTAACCCTAACCCTAACCCTATCTTTAACACCAACACTAACCCTAACCCTAACCCTAACTTTAACCGTAACCCTATACCTAACACCAACCCTAACCCTAACCCTAACCCTAACACCAACCCTAACCCTAATCCTAACCCTAACCCTAACACTAACCCTAACACTAACCCTAACCCTAACCCTAACCCTGACACCAACCCTAACCCTAACCCTAACCCTAACCCTAACACTATACCTAACACCAACCCTAACCCTAACCCTAACCCTATCCCTAACACCAACCCTAACCCTAACCCTAACCTTAACCCTAACACCAACCCTAACCCTAATCCTAACCCTAACCCTAACCCTATCCCTAACCCTAACACCAACCCTAACCCTAACCCTAACCCTAAACCTAACACCAACCCAAACCCTAACCCTAACCCTAACACCAACCCTAACCCTAACCCTAACCCTAAACCCTAATCGAACCCTAACCCTAACCCTAACCCTAAGAAAGGCAAAGTGTACTGGTCAGCGACGGGCAAGTTCTAGGCTTCGGACTAGAGGGAGCACTGGGCGTTGGTCTAGGGCCCGAGCTATGGCTAGTGGGAGCGGTAGGCGTAGCACTGGGGTAGGCATATTGCAAGGGGTGGGTGTCGAGGTAAACCTCGGAGTAGGCTTTGGGCCAGAGGTTGGATTTGTGGCTAGGGGTAGGGATGGGGGTGGGCCTATTAGTAGGGGGAGCTGTAGGGCCAGGGGTAGGGGTAGGAACAGAAGTAGTGCTAGGCGTAGGCCTAGGGCGAGGGGTAGTGCTCGGGGTAACATAACCGTAACCCTAACCCTAACACCAACCCTAACCCTAATCCTAACCCTAAACCTAACACCAATCCTAACCCTAACCCTAACCCTAAACCCTAACCCTAACCCTTACCCTAACACTAACAAGGGCAATGTGTACTAGTCAGCGAAGGGCAAGTTCTAGGCCTCGGACTAGAGGGAGCCATGGGTGTTGGTCTAGGGCCCGAGCTAGGGCTAGTGGGAGCGGTAGGTGTAGCGCTGGGGTAGGCATAGGGCAAGGGGTGGGTGTCGAGGTAAACCTTGGAGTAGCCCTAGGGCCATGAGTGGGAGCTGTGGATTTGGGTAGGGGTGGCGGAGGGCCTATGGGTCGGGGGAGCTGTAGGGCCAGGGGTAGTGGTAGGACCAGAGGTAGTGCGAGGCGTCGGCCTAGGGCGAGGGGTAGTGCTCGGGGTAGGGTTAGTTGAAGGGCTAGTGTTTGGCAGAGGCCCACGGGCAGTGTTAGGGTTAGGGCTCATGTTAAGCCTAGGACTAGTGGTAGTGGTAGGGGTTGGCCGAGGGCTAGGGGTAGGTGTCACGAAATGGCTCCGGGTAGTCCTAGGACTCGGAACAGGTGTAGGGCTGTATTAGGGTGTGGTAAGGGTGGGTCCAGGGTGATTTCGTAGGACACGGGTTACTGCTCTGGCTAACGGTAGGGCAAGGTGTACTGGTCGGCCTCGGGCAAGTGGTAGGCCTCTGACTAGAGATAGCACTGGGCGTTCGTCTAGGGCCCGAGCTAGGGCTAGCGGGAGCGATAGGCGTAGCGCTGGGGTAGGCATAGGGCAAGGGGTGGGTGTCGGGGTAAACTTCGAAGTAGGCTTTGGGCCAGGAGTTGGAGTTTTGTCTAGGAGTAGGGATGGGGGTGGGCCCAGGGGTAAGGGGAGCTGTAGGGCCAGGGGTAGGGGTAGGACCAGAGGTAGTGCTAGGCGTAGGATTAGGGCGAGGGGTAGTGCTCGGGGTAACCTAAACCTAACCCTAACCCTAACACTAACCCTAACCCTAACCCTAACCCTAACACGAACCCTAACCCTAACCCTAACCCTAACCCTAACCCTAACCCTAACCCTAACCCTATACCTAACACCAACCCTAACCCTAACCCTAACCCTAACCCTAACCCTTACACCAACCCTAACCCTAACCCTAACCCTAACCCTAACATCAACCCTAACCCTAACCCTAACCCTAACCCTAACCCTAACACCAACCCTAACCCTAATCCTAACTCTAACCCTAACACCAACCCTAACCCTAACCCTAACCCTAACTTTAACCCTAACACCAACCCTAAACCCTAATCCTAAACCTAACCCTAACAAGGGCAAGGTTTACTGGTCAGCGACGGGCAAGTTCTAGGCCTCGGTTAGAGGGAGCCATGGGCGTTGGTCTAGGGCCCGAGCTAGGGCTAGTGGGAGCGGTAGGCGTAGCGCTGTGGTAGGCAAAGGGCAAGGGGTGTGTGTCGGGGTAAACCTCGGAGTAGGCCTAGGTCCAGGAGTGGGAGCTGTGGCTAGGGGTAGGGATAGGGGTGGGCCTATAAGTAGGGGGAGCTGTAGGGCCAGGGGTAGGAGTAGGACCAGAGGTAGTGCTAGGCGTAAGCCTAGGGCGAGGGGTAGTGCTCGGGGTAACCTAACCCTAACCCTAACCCTAACCCTAACCCTAACCCTAACCCTAACCCTAACATCAACCCTAACCCTAACACTAACCCTAACCCTAACACTAACCCTAACACCAACCCTAAACCCTAATCCTAACCCTAACCCTAACCCTAAACCTAACCCTAACACCAACCCTAACCCTAACCGTAACCCTAACCCTAACCCTAACCCTAACATCAACCCTAACCCTAATACTAACCCTAACCCTAACCCTAACCCTAACACCAACCCTAACCCTAACCCTAACACCAACCCTAACCCTAACCCTAACCCTAACTTTAACCCTAACCCTATACCTAACACCAACCCTAACCCTAACCCTAACCCTAACACCAACCCTAACCCTAATCCTAACCCCACCCCAAACCTTAACCCTAACACTAACCCTTACCCTAACCCTAACCCTAACACCAACACTAACCCTAACCCTAACCCTAACCCTAACACTATACCTAACACCAACCCTAACCCTAACCCTAACCCTAATCCTAACACCAACCCTAACCCTAACCCTAACCCTAACCCTAAGCCTAACACCAAACCTAACCCTAATCCTAACCCTAACCCTAACCCTAAACCTAACCCTAACCCTAACACCAACCCTAACCCTAACCCTAACCCTAACACCAACCCTAACCCTAACCCTAACCCTAACCCTAAACCCTAATCCAACCCTAACCCTAACCCTAACCCTAACCCTAACAAGGGCAAGGTGTACTGGTCAGCGACGGGCAAGTTCTAGGCCTCGGACTAGAGGGAGCCATGGGCGTTGGTCTAGGGCCCGAGCTAGGGCTAGTGAGAGCGGTAGGCGTAGCGCTGGGGTAGGCATAGGGCAAGGGGTGTGTGTCGAGGTAAACCTCGGAGTAGGCCTAAGGCCAGGAGTGGGAGCTGTGGCTAGGGGTAGGGGTGGGGGTGGGCCTATGGGTAGGGGGAGCTGTAGGGCCAGGGGTAGTGGTAGGACCAAATGTAGTGCTAGGCGAAGGCCTAGGGCGAGGGGTAGTGCTCGGGGTAGGGTTAGTTGAAGGGCTAGTGTTTGGCAGAGGCCCACGGGCAGTGTTAGGTTTAGGGCTCATGTTAAGCCTAGGACTAGTGGTAGTGGTAGGGGTTGGCCGAGGGCTAGGGGTAGGTGTCACGAAATGGCTCCGGGTAGTCCTAGGACTCAGAACAGGTGTAGGGCTGTATTAGAGTGTGGTAAGGGTGGGTCCAGGGTGATTTCGTAGGACACGGGTTACTGCTCTGGCTAACGGTAGGGCAAGGTGTACTGCTCGGCCTCGGGCAAGTGGTAGGCCTCTGACTAGAGAGAGCACTGGGCGTTGGTCTAGGGCCCGAGCTAGGGCTAGTGGTAGCGGTAGGTGTAGCGCTGGGATAGGCATAGAACAAGGGGTGGGTGTCGGGGTAAACTTCGGAGTAGGCTTTGGGCCAGGAGTTAGAGTTTTGGCTAGGGGTAGGGATGGGGGTGGGCCCAGGGGTAGGGGGAGCTGTAGGGCCAAAGGTAGTGGTAGGACCAGAGGTAGTGGTAGGCGTAGGCCTAGGGCGAGGGGTAGTGCTCGGGGTAGGGTTAGTTGAAGGGCTAGTGGTTGGTAGAGGCCCACGCGCAGTGTTAGTCTTAGGGCTCATGTTAAGCCTAGGACTAGTGGTAGTGGTAGGGGTTGGCCGAGGGCTAGGGGTAGGTGTCACGGGAGGGCTCCGGGTAGTCCTAGGACTCAGAACAGGTGTAGGGCTGGATTAGGGTGTGGTAAGGGTGGGTCCAGGGTGATTTCGTAGGACACGGGTTACTGCTCTGGCTAATGGTAGGGCAAGGTGTACTGGTCGGCGACGGGCAAGTGCTAGGCCTCGGACTAGATGAGCACTGGACTTTGGTCTAAGGCCCGAGCTAGGGCTAGTGGGAGCAATAGGCGTAGCGCTGGGTTAGGCATAGGGCTAGGGGTGGGTGTCGGGGTAAACCTAGGAGTAGGCTTTGGGCCATAGGTTGGAGTTGTGGCTAGGCGTAGGGATGGGGGTGGGCCTATTAGTAGGGGGAGCTGTAGGGCCAGGGGTAGGGGTAGGACCAGAGGTAGTGCTAGGCGTAAGCCTAGAGCGTGGGGTAGTGCTCGGGGTAGGGTTAGGTGAAGGGCTAGTGGTTGGCAGAGGCCCACGGATAGTGTTAGGGTTAGGGCTCATGTTAGGCCTATGACTAGTGGTAGTGGTAGGGGATAGCCGAGGGCTAAAGGTAGGTGTTACGGGAACGCTCCGGGTAGTCCTAAAACTCCGAACAGATGTGGGGCATGATTAGGGTGTGGCTAATGGTGGTTCCAGGGTGATTTCGTAGGACAAGGGTTAGTGATCTGGCTTTCGGTAGGGCAGGGTGTATTGGTCGGTGACGGGCAAGTGCTAGGCTTCGGACTAGAGTGAGCACTGGGCGTTGGACTAGGGCCCGAGGTAGGGCTAGTGGGAGCGGTAGGCGTAGCGCTGTAATAGGCAAAGGGCAAGGGGTGGGTGTCAAGGTAAACCTCGGAGTAGGCCTAGGACCAGGAGTGGGAGCTGTGCTATGGGTAGGGATGGGGGTGGGCCTATGGGTAGGGGGAGCTGTAGGGCCAGGGGTAGGGGTAGGACCAGAGGTAGTGCCAGGCGTACGCCTAGGGCGAGGGGTAGTGCTCGGGGTGACCTAACCCTAACCCTAACCTAACCCTAACCCTGACACGAACCCTAACTTTAATCCTAACCCTAACCCTAACACCAACCCTAAACCTAACACCAACCCTAACCCTAATCCTAACCCTAAAGCTAACACCAAACCTAAACCTAACCCTAACCGTAACCCCTAACCCTAACCCTTACCCTAACTCTAACAAGGGCAATGTGTACTAGTCAGCGACGGGCAAGTTCTAGGCCTTGGACTAGAGGGAGCCATGGGCGTTGGTCTAGGGCCCGAGCTAGGGCTAGTGGGAGCGGTAGGCGTAGTGCTGGGGTAGGCATAGGGCAAGGGGTGGGTGTTGAGGTAAACCTCGGAGTAGGCCTAGGGCCAGGAGTGAAAGCTGTGGGTAGGGGTAGGGTTGGGGGTGTGCCTATGGGTAAGGGGAGCTGTAGGGCCAGGGGTAGTGGTAGGACCAGAGGTAGTGCTAGGCGTAGGCCTACGGCGAGGGGTAGTGCTCGGGGTAGGGTTAGTTGAAGGGCTAGTGTTTGGCAGAGGCCCACGGGCAGTGTTAGGGTTTAGACTCATGTTAAGCCTAGGACTAGTGGTAGTGGTAGGGGTTGGCCGAGGGCTAGGAGTAGGTGTCAAGAAATGGCTCCAGGTAGTTCTAGGACTCGGAACAGGTGTAGGGCTAAATTAGGGTGTGGCTAATGGTGGGTCCAGGGTGATTTCGTAGGACAAGGGTTAGTGATCTGGCTATCGGTAGGGCAAGGTGTACTGATCGGTGACGGGCAAGTGCTAGGCTTCGGACTAGAGTGAGCACTGGGCGTTGGTCTAGGGCCCGAGTTAGGGCTAGTGGGAGCGGTAGGCGTAGCGCTGTGGTAGGAAAAGGGCAAGGGGTGTGTGTCGGGGTAAACCTCGGGGTAGGCCTAGGTCCAGGAGTGGGAGCTGTGGCTAGGGGTAAAGATGGGGGTGGGCCTATGGGTAGGGGGAGCTGTAGGGCCAGGGGTAGGGGTAGGACCAGAGGTAGTGCCAGGCGTAGGCCTAGGGCGAGGGGTAGTGCTCGGGTTAACCTAACCCTAACCCTAACCCTAACCCTAATCCTAACCCTAACCCTAACCCTAACATCAACCCTAACCCTAACACTAACCCTAACCCTAACACTAACCCTAACACAAAACCTAAACCCTAATCCTAACCCTAATTCTAACCCTAACCCTAACCCTAACACCAACCCTAACCCTAACCGTAACCCTAACCCTAACCCTAACCCTAACCCTAACATCAACCCTAACCCTAATACTAACCCTAACCCTAACCCTAACACCAACCCTAAACCCTAATCCTAACACTAACCCTAACCCTAATCCTAACCCGAACCCTAACCCTAACCCTAACAAGGGCAAGGTGTACTGGTCAGCGACGGGCAAGTTCTAGGCCTCGGACTAGAGAGAGCCATGGGCTTTGGTCTAGGGCCCGAGCTAGGGCTAGTGAGAGCGGTAGGCGTAGCGCTGGGGTAGGCATAGGGCAAGGGGTGGGTGTCGGGGTAAACCTCAAAGTAGGCTTTGGGCCAGAGGTTGGAGTTGTGGCTAGGGGTAGGGATGGGGGTGGGCCTATTAGTAGGGGGAGCTGTAGGGCCAGGGGTAGGGGTAGGACAAGAGGTAGTGCTAGGCGTAAGCCTAGAGCGTGGGGTAGTGCTCGGAATAGGGTTAGGTGAAGGGCTAGTGGTTGGAAGAGGCCCACGGACAGTGTTAGGTTTAGGGCTCATGTTAGGCCTATGACTAGTGGTAGTGGTAGGGGATAGCCGAGGGCTAGAGGTACGTGTTACGGGAACGCTCCGGGTAGTCTTAGGACTCCGAACAGATGTGGGGCATGATTAGGGTGTGGCTAATGGTGGGTCCAGGGTGATTTCGTAGGACAAGGGTTAGTGATCTGGCTTTCGGTAGGGCAGGGTGTATTGGTCGGTGACGGACAAGTGCTAGGCTTCGGACTAGAGTGAGCACTGGGCGTTGGTCTAGGGCCCGAGGTAGGGCTAGTGGGAGCGGTAGGCGTAGCGCTGTAATAGGCAAAGGGCAAGGGGTGGGTGTCAAGGTAAACCTCGGAGTAGGCCTAGGACCAGGAGTGAAAGCTGTGGCTATGGGTAGGGATGGGGGTGGGCCTATGGGTAGGTGGAGCTGTAGGGCCAGGCGTAGGGGTAGGACCAGAGGTAGTGCCAGGCGTACGCCTAGGGCGAGGGGTAGTTCTCGGGGTGACTTAACCCTAACCCTAACCCTAACCCTAACCCTAACCCTGACACGAACCCTAACTTTAATCCTAACCGTAACCCTAACACCAACCCTAACCCTAAAACCAACCCTAACCCTAATCCTAACCCTAAACCTAACACCAACCCTAACCCTAACCCTAACCCTAACTCCTAACCTTAACCCTACCCTAACTCTAACAAAGGCAATGTTTACTAGTCAGCGACGGGCAAGTTCTAGGCCTTGGACTAGAGGGAGCCATGGGCGTTGGTCTAGGGCCTGAGCTAGGGCTAGTGGGAGCGGTAGGCGTAGCGCTGGGGTAGGCATAGCGCAAGGGGTGGGTGTCGAGGTAAACCTCGGAGTAGGCCTAGGGCCAGGAGTGGGAGCTGTGGCTAGGGGTAGTGGTGGGGGTGTGCCTATGGGTAGGGGGAGCTGTAGGGCCAGGGTAGTGGTAGGACCAGAGGTAGTGCTAGGCGTAGGCCTACGGCGAGGGGTAGTGCTCGGGATAGGGTTAGTTGAAGGGCTAGTGTTTGGCAGAGGCCCACGGGCAGTGTTAGGGTTAGGGCTCATGTTAAGCCTAGGACTAGTGGTAGTGGTAGGGTTTGGCCGAGGGCTAGGAGTAGGTGTCACGAAATGGCTCCTGGTAGTCCTAGGACTCGGAACAGGTGTAGGGCTGGATTAGGTTGTGGCTAATGGTGGGTCCAGGGTGATTTCGTAGGACAAGGGTTAGTGATCTGGCTATCGGTAGGGCAAGGTGTACTGATCGGTGACGGGCAAGTGCTAGGCTTCGGACTAGAGTGAGCACTGGGCGTTAGTCTAGGGCCCGAGGTAGGACTAGTGGGAGCGGTAGGCGTAGCGCAGTGGTAGGCAAAGGGCAAGGGGTGTGTGTCGGGGTAAACCTCGGAGTAGGCCTAGGTCCAGGAGTGGGAGCTGTGGCTAGGGGTAGGGATGGGGGTGGGTCTATGGGTAGGGGGAGCTGTAGGGCCAGGGGTAGGGGTAGGACCAGAGGTAGTGCCAGGCGTAGGCCTAGGGCGAGGGGTAGTGCTAAGGGTAACCTAACCCTAACACTAATCCTAACCGTAATCCTAACCCTAACCCTAACCCTAACATCAACCCTAACCCTAACACTAACCCTAACCCTAACACTAACCCTAACACAAACCCTAAACCCTAATCCTAACCCTAATTCTAACCCTAACCCTAACTTTAACACCAACCCTAACCCTAAACCTAACCCTAACCCTAACCCTAACCCTATACCTAACACCAACCCTAACCCTAACCCTAACCCTAAGCCTAACCCTTACACCAACCCTAACCCTAACCCTAACCCTAACCCTAACATCAACCCTAACCCTAACACTAACCCTAACCCTAACACTAACCCTAACACCAACCCTAAACCCTAATCCTAACCCTAACCCTAACCCTAAACCTAACCCTAACACCAACCCTAACCCTAACCGTAACCCTAACCCTAACCCTAACGCTAACATCAACCCTAACCCTAATACTAACCCTAACCCTAACCCTAACCCTAACACCAACCCTAACCCTAATCCTAACCCTAACCCTAACACCAACCCTAACCCTAACCCTAACCCTAACTTTAACCCTAACCCTATACCTAACACCAACCCTAACCCTAACCCTAACCCTAACACCAACCCTAACCCTAATCCTAACCCCACCCCAAACCCTAACCCTAACACTAACCCTTACCCTAACCCTAACCCTAACACCAACTCTAACCCTAACCCTAACCCTAACCCTAACACTATACCTAACACCAACCCTAACCCTAATCCTAACCCTAACACCAAGCCTAACCCTAACCCTAACCCTAACCCTAACCCTAACACCAACCCTAACCCTAATCCTAACCCTAACCCTAACCCTAACCCTAACCCTAACACCAACCCTAATCCTAACCCTAACCCTAAACCTAACACCAACCCTAACCCTAACCCTAACCCTAACCCTAACACCAACCCTAACCCTAACCCTAACCCTAACAAGGGCAAGGTTTACTGGTCAGCGACGGGCAAGTTCTAGGCCTCGGACTAGAGGGAGCCCTGGGCGTTGGTCTAGGGCCCGAGCTAGGGCTTGAGAGCGGTAGGCGTAGCGCTGGGGTAGGCATAGGGCAAGGGGTGTGTGTCGAGGTATACCTCGGAGTAGGCCTAGGGCCAGGAGTGGGAGCTGTGGCTAGGGGTAGGGGTGGGGGTGGGCCTATGGGTAGGGGTAGCTGTAGGGCCAGGGGAAGTGGTACGACCAGAGGTAGTGCTAGGCGAAGGCCTAGGGCGAGGGGTAGTGCTCGGGGTAGGGTTAGTTGAAGGGCTAGTGTTTGGCAGAGGCCCACGGGCAGTGTTAGGGTTAGGGCTCATGTTAAGCCTAGGACTAGTGGTAGTGATAGGGGTTGGCCGAGGGCTAGGGGTAGGTGTCACGAAATGGCTCCGGGTAGTCCTAGGACTCGGAACAGGTGGAGGGCTGTATTAGGGTGTGGCTAATGGTGGGTCCAGTGTAATTTCGTAGGACAAGGGTTAGTGATCTGGCTTTCGGTAGGGCAGGGTGTATTGGTCGGTGACGGACAAGTGCTAGGCTTCGGACTAGAGTGAGCACTGGGCGTTGGTCTAGGGCCCGAGGTAGGGCTAGTGGGAGCGGTAGGCGTAGCGCTGTAATAGGCAAAGGGCAAGGGGTGGGTGTCAAGGTAAACCTCGGAGTAGGCCTAGGACCAGGAGTGGGAGCTGTGGCTATGGGTAGGGATGGGGGTGGGCCTATGGGTAGGCGGAGCTGTAGGACCAGGGGTAGGGGTTGGACCAGAGGTAGTGTCAGGCGTACGCCTAGGGCGAGGGGTAGTTCTCGGGGTGACTTGACCCTAACCCTAACCCTAACCCTAACCCTAACCCTAACCCTGACACGAACCCTAACTTTAATCCTAACCCTAACCCTAACACCAACCCTAACCCTAATCCTAACCCTAAACCTAAAACCAACCCTAACCCTAACCCTAACCCTAACTCCTAACCTTAACCATTACCCTAACTCTAACAAGGGCAATGTGTACTAGTCAGCGACGGGCAAGTTCTAGGCCTTGGACTAGAGGGAGCCATGGGCGTTGGTCTCGGGCCCGAGCTAGGGCTAGTGGGAGCGGTAGGCGTAGCGCTGGGGTAGGCATAGGGCAAGGGGTGGGTGTCGAGGTAAACCTCGGAGTAGGCCTAGGGCCAGGAGTGGGAGCTGTGGGTAGGGGTAGGGGTGGGGGTGTGCCTATGGGTAGGGGGAGCTGTAGGGCCAGGGTAGTGTTAGGACCAGAGGTAGTGCTAGGCGTAGGCCTACGGCGAGGGGTAGTGCTCGGGGTAGGGTTAGTTGAAGGGCTAGTGTTTGGCAGAGGACCACTGGCAGTGTTAGGGTTAGGGCTCATGTTAAGCCTAGGACTAGTGGTAGTGGTAGGGGTTGGCCGAGGGAAGGAGTAGGTGTCACGAAATGGCTCCTGGTAGTCCTAGGACTCGGAACAGGTGTAGGGCTGGATTAGGTTGTGGCTAATGGTGGGTCCAGGGTGATTTCGTAGGACAAGGGTTAGTGATCTGGCTATCGGTAGGGCAAGGTGTACTGATCGGTGACGGGCAAGTGCTAAGCTTCGGACTAGAGTGAGCACTGGGCGTTAACCTAGGGCCCGAGGTAGGGCTAGTGGGAGCGGTAGGCGTAGCGCTGTGGTAGGCAAAGGGCAAGGGGTGTGTGTCGGGGTAAACCTCGGAGTAGGCCTAGGACCAGGAGTGGGAGCTCTGGGTAGGGGTAGGGATGGGGGTAGGCCTATGGGTAGGGGGAGCTGTAGGTCCAGGGGTAGGGGTAGGACCAGAGGTAGTGCCAGGCGTAGGCCTAGGGCGAGAGATAGTGCTCGGGGTAACCTAACCCTAACCCTAACCCTAACCCTAACCGTAATCCTAACCCTAACCCTAACCCTAACATCAACCCTAACCCTAACACTAACCCTAACCCAAACACTAACCCGAACACAAACCCTAAACCCTAATCCTAACCCTAATCCTAACCCTAACCATAACCCTAACACCAACCCTAACCCTAACCGTAACCCTAACCCTAACCCTAACCCTAACATCAACCCTAACCCTAATACTAACCCTAACCCTAACCCTAACCCTAACACCAACACTAAACCCTAATCCTAACACTAACCCTAAACCTAATCCTAACCCTAACCCTAACCCTAACCCTAACAAGGGCAAGGTGTACTGGTCAGCGCCGGGCAAGTTATAGGCCTCGGACTAGAGGGAGCCATAAGCTTTGGTCTAGGGCCCGAGCTAGGGCTAGTGAGAGCGGTAGGCGTAGCGCTGGGGTAAACATAGGGCAAGGGGTGGGTGTCGAGGTAAACCTCGGAGTACGCCTAGGGCCAGGAGTGGGAGCTGTGGTTAGGGGTAGGGATGGGGGTGGGCCTATAAGTAGGGGGAGCTGTAGGGCCAGGGGTAGGAGTAGGACCAGAGGTAGTGCTAGGCGTAAGCCTAGGGCGAGGGGTAGTGCTTGGGGTAGGGTTAGGTGAAGGGCTAGTGGTTGGCAGAGGCCCACGGGCAGTGTTAGAGTTAGGGCTCATGTTAGGCCTAGGACTAGTGGTAGTGGTAGGGTATGGCCGAGGGCTAGGGGTAACTGTCACGGGAGGGCTCCGGGTAGTCCTAGGACTATGAACGGATGTAGGGCTGGATTAGGGTGTGGCTAATGGTGGGTCCAGGGTGATTTCGTAGGACACGGGTTAGTGCTCTGGCTATCGGTAGGGCAAGGTGTACCGGTTGGCGACGGGCAAGTGCTAGGCTTCGGACTAGAGTGAGCACTGGGCGTTGGTCTAGGGCCCGAGGTTGGGCTAGTTGGAGCGGTAGGCGTAGCGCTGGGGTAGGCAAAGGGCAAGGGGTGGGTGTCGGGGTAAACCTCAAGTAGGCCTAGGACCAGGAGTGGGAGCTGTGGCTAGCGGTAGGGATGAGGGTGGGCCTATGGGTTGGGAAAGCTGTAGGGACAGGAGTAGGGGTAGGACCAGATGTAGTGCTAGGCGTAGGCCTAGGGCGAGGGTTAGTGCTCGGGGTAACCTAACCCTAACCCTAACCCTAACACTAACCCTAACCCTAACCCTAACACCAACCCTAACCCTAAACCTAACCCTAACCCTAACCCTAACCCTACACCTAACACCAACCCTGACCCTAACCGTAACCCTAACCCTAACCCTAACCCTAACATCAACCCTAACCCTAATACTAACCCTAACCCTAACCCTAACCCTTACACCAACCCTAACCCTAACCCTAACCCTAACCCTAACATCAACCCTAACCCTAACACTAACCCTAACCCTAACACTAACCCTAACACCAACCCTAAACCCTAATCCTAACCCTAACCCTAACCCTAAACCTAACCCTAACACCAACCCTAACCCTAACCGTAACCCTAACCCTAACATCAACCCTAACCCTAATACTAACCCTAACCCTAACCCTAACCCTAACACCAACCCTAACCCTAATCCTAACCCCACCCCAAACCCTAACCCTAACACTAACCCTTACCCTAACCCTAACCCTAACACCAACTCTAACCCTAACCCTAACCCTAACCCTAACACTATACCTAACACCAACCCTAACCCTAACCCTAACCCTAACACCAACCCTAACCCTAACCCTAACCCTAACACCAACCCTAACCCTAATCCTAACCCTAACCCTAACCCTAACCCTAACACCAACCCTAACCCTAATCCTAACCCTAACCCTAACCCTAACCCTAACCCTAACACCAACCCTAATCCTAACCCTAACCCTAAACCTAACACCAACCCTAACCCTAACCCTAACCCTAACCCTAACACCAACCCTAACCCTAACCCTAACCCTAACAAGGGCAAGGTTTACTGGTCAGCGACGGGCAAGTTCTAGGCCTCGGACTAGAGGGAGCCCTGGGCGTTGGTCTAGGGCCCGAGCTAGGGCTTGAGAGCGGTAGGCGTAGCGCTGGGGTAGGCATAGGGCAAGGGGTGTGTGTCGAGGTATACCTCGGAGTAGGCCTAGGGCCAGGAGTGGGAGCTGTGGCTAGGGGTAGGGGTGGGGGTGGGCCTATGGGTAGGGGTAGCTGTAGGGCCAGGGGAAGTGGTACGACCAGAGGTAGTGCTAGGCGAAGGCCTAGGGCGAGGGGTAGTGCTCGGGGTAGGGTTAGTTGAAGGGCTAGTGTTTGGCAGAGGCCCACGGGCAGTGTTAGGGTTAGGGCTCATGTTAAGCCTAGGACTAGTGGTAGTGATAGGGGTTGGCCGAGGGCTAGGGGTAGGTGTCACGAAATGGCTCCGGGTAGTCCTAGGACTCGGAACAGGTGGAGGGCTGTATTAGGGTGTGGCTAATGGTGGGTCCAGTGTAATTTCGTAGGACAAGGGTTAGTGATCTGGCTTTCGGTAGGGCAGGGTGTATTGGTCGGTGACGGACAAGTGCTAGGCTTCGGACTAGAGTGAGCACTGGGCGTTGGTCTAGGGCCCGAGGTAGGGCTAGTGGGAGCGGTAGGCGTAGCGCTGTAATAGGCAAAGGGCAAGGGGTGGGTGTCAAGGTAAACCTCGGAGTAGGCCTAGGACCAGGAGTGGGAGCTGTGGCTATGGGTAGGGATGGGGGTGGGCCTATGGGTAGGCGGAGCTGTAGGACCAGGGGTAGGGGTTGGACCAGAGGTAGTGTCAGGCGTACGCCTAGGGCGAGGGGTAGTTCTCGGGGTGACTTGACCCTAACCCTAACCCTAACCCTAACCCTGACACGAACCCTAACTTTAATCCTAACCCTAACCCTAACACCAACCCTAACCCTAATCCTAACCCTAAACCTAAAACCAACCCTAACCCTAACCCTAACCCTAACTCCTAACCTTAACCATTACCCTAACTCTAACAAGGGCAATGTGTACTAGTCAGCGACGGGCAAGTTCTAGGCCTTGGACTAGAGGGAGCCATGGGCGTTGGTCTCGGGCCCGAGCTAGGGCTAGTGGGAGCGGTAGGCGTAGCGCTGGGGTAGGCATAGGGCAAGGGGTGGGTGTCGAGGTAAACCTCGGAGTAGGCCTAGGGCCAGGAGTGGGAGCTGTGGGTAGGGGTAGGGGTGGGGGTGTGCCTATGGGTAGGGGGAGCTGTAGGGCCAGGGTAGTGTTAGGACCAGAGGTAGTGCTAGGCGTAGGCCTACGGCGAGGGGTAGTGCTCGGGGTAGGGTTAGTTGAAGGGCTAGTGTTTGGCAGAGGACCACTGGCAGTGTTAGGGTTAGGGCTCATGTTAAGCCTAGGACTAGTGGTAGTGGTAGGGGTTGGCCGAGGGAAGGAGTAGGTGTCACGAAATGGCTCCTGGTAGTCCTAGGACTCGGAACAGGTGTAGGGCTGGATTAGGTTGTGGCTAATGGTGGGTCCAGGGTGATTTCGTAGGACAAGGGTTAGTGATCTGGCTATCGGTAGGGCAAGGTGTACTGATCGGTGACGGGCAAGTGCTAAGCTTCGGACTAGAGTGAGCACTGGGCGTTAACCTAGGGCCCGAGGTAGGGCTAGTGGGAGCGGTAGGCGTAGCGCTGTGGTAGGCAAAGGGCAAGGGGTGTGTGTCGGGGTAAACCTCGGAGTAGGCCTAGGACCAGGAGTGGGAGCTCTGGGTAGGGGTAGGGATGGGGGTAGGCCTATGGGTAGGGGGAGCTGTAGGTCCAGGGGTAGGGGTAGGACCAGAGGTAGTGCCAGGCGTAGGCCTAGGGCGAGAGATAGTGCTCGGGGTAACCTAACCCTAACCCTAACCCTAACCCTAACCGTAATCCTAACCCTAACCCTAACCCTAACATCAACCCTAACCCTAACACTAACCCTAACCCAAACACTAACCCGAACACAAACCCTAAACCCTAATCCTAACCCTAATCCTAACCCTAACCATAACCCTAACACCAACCCTAACCCTAACCGTAACCCTAACCCTAACCCTAACCCTAACATCAACCCTAACCCTAATACTAACCCTAACCCTAACCCTAACCCTAACACCAACACTAAACCCTAATCCTAACACTAACCCTAAACCTAATCCTAACCCTAACCCTAACCCTAACCCTAACAAGGGCAAGGTGTACTGGTCAGCGCCGGGCAAGTTATAGGCCTCGGACTAGAGGGAGCCATAAGCTTTGGTCTAGGGCCCGAGCTAGGGCTAGTGAGAGCGGTAGGCGTAGCGCTGGGGTAAACATAGGGCAAGGGGTGGGTGTCGAGGTAAACCTCGGAGTACGCCTAGGGCCAGGAGTGGGAGCTGTGGTTAGGGGTAGGGATGGGGGTGGGCCTATAAGTAGGGGGAGCTGTAGGGCCAGGGGTAGGAGTAGGACCAGAGGTAGTGCTAGGCGTAAGCCTAGGGCGAGGGGTAGTGCTTGGGGTAGGGTTAGGTGAAGGGCTAGTGGTTGGCAGAGGCCCACGGGCAGTGTTAGAGTTAGGGCTCATGTTAGGCCTAGGACTAGTGGTAGTGGTAGGGTATGGCCGAGGGCTAGGGGTAACTGTCACGGGAGGGCTCCGGGTAGTCCTAGGACTATGAACGGATGTAGGGCTGGATTAGGGTGTGGCTAATGGTGGGTCCAGGGTGATTTCGTAGGACACGGGTTAGTGCTCTGGCTATCGGTAGGGCAAGGTGTACCGGTTGGCGACGGGCAAGTGCTAGGCTTCGGACTAGAGTGAGCACTGGGCGTTGGTCTAGGGCCCGAGGTTGGGCTAGTTGGAGCGGTAGGCGTAGCGCTGGGGTAGGCAAAGGGCAAGGGGTGGGTGTCGGGGTAAACCTCAAGTAGGCCTAGGACCAGGAGTGGGAGCTGTGGCTAGCGGTAGGGATGAGGGTGGGCCTATGGGTTGGGAAAGCTGTAGGGACAGGAGTAGGGGTAGGACCAGATGTAGTGCTAGGCGTAGGCCTAGGGCGAGGGTTAGTGCTCGGGGTAACCTAACCCTAACCCTAACCCTAACACTAACCCTAACCCTAACCCTAACACCAACCCTAACCCTAAACCTAACCCTAACCCTAACCCTAACCCTACACCTAACACCAACCCTGACCCTAACCGTAACCCTAACCCTAACCCTAACCCTAACATCAACCCTAACCCTAATACTAACCCTAACCCTAACCCTAACCCTTACACCAACCCTAACCCTAACCCTAACCCTAACCCTAACATCAACCCTAACCCTAACACTAACCCTAACCCTAACACTAACCCTAACACCAACCCTAAACCCTAATCCTAACCCTAACCCTAACCCTAAACCTAACCCTAACACCAACCCTAACCCTAACCGTAACCCTAACCCTAACATCAACCCTAACCCTAATACTAACCCTAACCCTAACCCTAACCCTAACACCAACCCTAACCCTAATCCTAACCCCACCCCAAACCCTAACCCTAACACTAACCCTTACCCTAACCCTAACCCTAACACCAACTCTAACCCTAACCCTAACCCTAACCCTAACACTATACCTAACACCAACCCTAACCCTAACCCTAACCCTAACACCAACCCTAACCCTAACCCTAACCCTAACACCAACCCTAACCCTAATCCTAACCCTAACCCTAACCCTAACCCTAACACCAACCCTAATCCTATCCCTAACCCTAAACCTAACACCAACCCTAACCCTAACCCTAACCCTAACCCTAACACCAACCCTAACCCTAACCCTAACCCTAACAAGGGCAAGGTTTACTGGTCAGCGACGGGAAAGTTCTAGGCCTCGGACTAGAGGGAGCCATGGGCGTTGGTCTTAGGCCCGAGCTAGGGCTAATGAGAGCGGTAAACGTAGCGCTGGGGTAGGCATAGGGCAAGGGGTGTGTGTCGAGGTATACCTCGGAGTAGGCTTAGGGCCAGGAGTGGGAGCTGTGGCTAGGGGTAGGGGTGGGGGTGGGCCTATGGGTAGGGGGAGCTGTAGGGCCAGGGGAAGTGGTAGGACCAGAGGTAGTGCTAGGCGAAGGCCTAGGGCGAGGGGTAGTGCTCGGGGTAGGGTTAGTTGAAGGGCTAGTGTTTGGCAGAGGCCCACGGGCAGTGTTAGGGTTAGGGCTCATGTTAAGCCTAGGACTAGTGGTAGTGATAGGGGTTGGCCGAGGGCTAGGGGTAGGTGTCACGAAATGGCTCCGGGTAGTCCTAGGACTCGGAACAGGTGTAGGGCTGTATTAGGGTGTGGCTAATGGTGGGTCCAGGGTGATTTCGTAGGACAAGGGTTAGTGATCTGGCTTTCGGTAGGGCAGGGTGTATTGGTCGGTGACGGGCAAGTGCTAGGCTTCGGACTAGAGTGAGCACTGGGCGTTGGTCTAGGGCCCGAGTTAGGGCTAGTGGGAGCGGTAGGCGTAGCGCTGTAATAGGCAAAGGGCAAGGGGTGTGTGTCAAGGTAAACCTCGGAGTAGGCCTAGGACCAGGAGTGAAAGCTGTGGCTAAGGGTAGGGATGGGGGTGGGCCTATGGTTAGGGGGAGCTGTAGGGCCAGGGGTAGGGGTAGGA
The DNA here is from genome assembly GCF_964194185.1 of Rhinolophus hipposideros. Classification (NCBI taxonomy): domain Eukaryota; kingdom Metazoa; phylum Chordata; class Mammalia; order Chiroptera; family Rhinolophidae; genus Rhinolophus; species Rhinolophus hipposideros. Next base: position 226,418 of record NW_027669133.1, on the reverse strand, counting down.
CCAGAGGTAGTGCCAGGCGTACGCCTAGGGCGAGGGGTAGTGCTCGGGGTGACCTAACCCTAACCCTTACCCTAACCCTAACCCTAACCCTGAAACCAACCCTAACTTTAATTCTAAGCTTAAACCTAACACCAACCCTAAACCTAACACCAAACCTAACCCTAATCCTAACCCTAAACCTAACACCAACCCTAACCCTAACCCTAACTCTAACCACTAACCCTAACCCTTACCCTAACTCTAACAAGGCAATGTGTACTAGTCAGCGACAAGCAATTCTAGGCCTTGGACTAGAGGGAGCCATGGGCGTTGGTCTAGGGCCCGAGCTAGGGCTAGTGGGAGCGGTAGGCGTAGCGCTGGGGTAGGCATAGGGCAAGGGGTGGGTGTCGAGGTAAACCTCGGAGTAGGCCTAGGGCCAGGAGTGGAAGCTGTGGGTAGGGGTAGGGGTGGTGGTGTGCCTATGGGTAGGGGGAGCTGTAGGGCCAGGGGTAGTGGTAGGACCAGAGGTAGTGCTAGGCGTAGGCCTAGGGCGAGGGGTAGTGCTCGGGGTAGGGTTAGTTGAAGGGCTAGTGTTTGGCAGAGGCCCACGGGCAGTGTTAGGGTTAGGGCTCATGTTAAGCCTAGGACTAGTGCTAGTGGTAGGGGTTGTCCGAGGGCTAGGAGTAGGTGTCACGAAATGGCTCCGGGTAGTCCTAGGACTCGGAACAGGTGTAGGGCTGGATTAAAGTGTGGCTAATGGTGGGTCCAGGGTGATTTCGAAGGACAAGGGTTAGTGATCTGGCTATCGGTAGGGCAAGGTGTACTGATCGGTGACGGGCAAGTGCTAGGCTTCGGACTAGAGTGAGATCTGGGCGTTGGTCTAGGGCCCGAGGTAGGGCTAGTGGGAGCGGTAGGCGTAGCGCTGTGGTAGGCAAAGGGCAAGGGGTGTGTGTCGGGGTAAACCTCGGAGTAGGCCTAGGTCCAGGAGTGGGAGCTGTGGCTAGGGGTAGGGATGGGGGTGGGCCTATAAATAGGGGGAGCTGTAGGGCCAGGGGTAGGAGTAGGACCAGAGGTAGTGCTAGGCGTAAGCCTAGGGCGAGGGGTAGTGCTCGGGGTAACCTAACCCTAACCCTAACCCTAACCCTAACCCTAACCCTAACCCTAACCCTAACATCAACCCTAACCCTAACACTAACCCTAACCCTAACACTAAACCTAACACCAACCCTAAACCCTAATCCTAACCCTAACCCTAACCCTAAACCTAACCCTAACACCAACCCTAACCCTAACCGTAACCCTAACCCTAACCCTAACCCTAACATCAACCCTAACCCTAATACTAACCCTAACCCTAACCCTAACCCTAACACCAACCCTAACCCTAATCCTAACCCTAACCCTAACACCAACCCTAACCCTAACCCTAACCCTAACTTTACCCCTAACCCTATACCTAACACCAACCCTAACCCTAACCCTAACCCTAACACCAACCCTAACCCTAATCCTAACCCCACCCCAAACCCTAACCCTAACACTAACCCTTCCCCTAACCATAACCCTAACACCAACTCTAACCCTAAACCTAACCCTAACCCTAACACTATACCTAACACCAACCCTAACCCTAACCCTAACCCTAACCCTAACACTAACCCTAACCCTAACACCAACCCTAACCCTAATCCTAACCCTAACCCTAACCCTAACCCTAACCCTAACACCAACCCAACCCTAACCCTAACCCTAAACCTAACACCAACCCTAACCCTAACCGTAACCCTAACCCTAACACCAACCCTAACTCGAACCCTAACCCTAAACCCTAATCCAACCCTAACCCTAACCCTAACCCTAACCCTAACAAGGGCAAGGTGTACTGGTCAGCGACGGGCAAGTTCTAGGCCTCGGACTAGAGGGAGCCATGGGCGTTGGTCTAGGGCCCGAGCTAGGGCTAGTGAGAGCGGTAGGCGTAGCGCTGGGGTAGGCATAGGGCAAGGGGTGTGTGTCGAGGTATACCTCGGAGTAGGCCTAGGGCTAGGATTGGGAGCTGTGGCTAGGGGTAGGGGTGGGGGTGGGCCTATGGGTAGGGGGAGCTGTAGGGTCAGGGGTAGTGGTAGGACCAGAGGTAGTGCTAGGCGAAGGCCTAGGGCGAGGCGTAGTGCTCGGGGTAGGGTTAGTTGAAGGGCTAGTGTTTGGCAGAGGCCCACGGGCAGTGTTAGGTTTAGGGCTCATGTTAAGCCTAGGACTAGTGGTAGTGGTAGGGGTTGGCCGAGGACTAGGGGTAGGTGTCACGAAATGGCTCCGGGTAGTCCTAGGACTCGGAACAGGTGTAGGGCTGGATTAGGGTGTGGTAAGGGTGGGTCCAGGGTGATTTCGTAGGACACGGGTTACTGCTCTGGCTAAAGGTAGGGCAAGGTGTACTGGTCGGCGACGGGCAAGTGCTAGGCCTCGGACTAGATGAGCACTGGACTTTGGTCTAGGGCCCGAGCTAGGGCTAGTGGGAGCAATAGGCGTAGCGCTGGGGTAGGCATAGGGCAAGGGGTGGGTGTCGGGGTAAACCTCGGAGTAGGCTTTGGGCCAGAGGTTGGAGTTGTGGCTAGGGGTAGGGATGGGGGTGGGCCTATTAGTAGGGGGAGCTGTAGGGCCAGGTGTAGGGGTAGGACCAGAGGTAGTGCTAGGCGTAAGCCTAGAGCGTGGGGTAGTGCTCGGGGTAGGGTTAGGTGAAGGGCTAGTGGTTGGCAGAGGCCCACGGACAGTGTTAGGGTTAGGGCTCATGTTAGGCCTATGACTAGTGGTAGTGGTAGGGGATAGCCGAGGGCTAGGGGTAGGTGTTACGGGAACGCTCCGGGTAGTCCTAGGACTCCGAACAGATGTGGGGCATGATTAGGGTGTGGCTAATGGTGGGTCCAGGGTGATTTCGTAGGACAATGGTTAGTGATCTGGCTTTCGGTAGGGCAGGGTGTATTGGTCGGTGACGGACAAGTGCTAGGCTTCGGACTAGAGTGAGCACTGGGCGTTGGTCTAGGGCCGAGGTAGGGCTAGTGGGAGCGGTAGGCGTAGCGCTGTAATAGGCAAAGGGCAAGGGGTGGGTGTCAAGGTAAACCTCGGAGTAGGCCTAGGACCAGGAGTAGGAGCTGTGGCTATGGGTAGGGATGGGGGTGGGCCTATGGGTAGGGGGAAATGTAGGGCCAGGGGTAGGGGTAGGACCAGAGGTAGTGCCAGGCGTATGCCTAGGGCGAGGGGTAGTGCTCGGGGTGACCTAACCCCAACCCTAACCCTAACCCTAACCCTAACCCTGACACGAACCCTAACTTTAATCCTAACCCTAACCCTAACACCAACCCTAACCCTAACACCAACCCTAACCCTAATCCTAACCGTAAACCTAACACCAACCCTAACCCTAACCCTAACCCTAACCCCTAACCCTAACCCTTACCCTAACTCTAACAAGGGCAATGTGTACTAGTCAGCGACGGGCAAGTTCTAGGCCTTGGACTAGAGGGAGCCATGGGCGTTGGTCTAGGGCCCGAGCTAGGGCTAGTGGGAGCGGTAGGCGTAGCGCTGGGGTAGGCATAGGGCAAGGGGTGGGTGTCGAGGTAAACCTCGGAGTAGGCCTAGGGCCAGGAGTGGGAGCTGTGGGTAGGGGTAGGGGTGGGGGTGTACCTATGGGTAGGGGGAGCTGTAGGGCCAGGGGTAGCGGTAGGACCAGAGGTAGTGCTAGGCGTAGGCCTACGGCGAGGGGTAGTGCTCGGGGTAGGGTTAGTTGAAGGCCTAGTGTTTGGCAGAGGCCCACGGGCAGTGTTAGCGTTAGGGCTCATGTTAAGCCTAGGACCAGTGGTAGTGGTAGGGGTTGGCCGAGGGCTAGGAATAGGTGTCACGAAATGGCTCCGGGTTGTCCTAGGACTCGGAACAGGTGTAGGGCTGGATTAGGGTGTGGCTAATGGTGGGTCCAGGGTGATTTCGTAGGACAAGGGTTAGTGATCTGGCTATCGGTAGGGCAAGGTGTACTGATCGGTGACGGGCAAGTGCTAGGCTTCGGACTAGAGTGAGCACTGGGCGTTGGTCTAGACCCGAGGTAGGGCTAGTGGGAGCGGTAGGCGTAGCGCTGTGGTAGGCAAAGGGCAAGGGGTGTGTGTCGGAGTAAACCTCGGAGTAGGCCTAGGTCCAGGAGTGGGAGCTGTGGCTAGGGGTAGTGATGGGGGTGGGCCTATGGGTAGGGGGAGCTGTAGGGCCAGGGGTAGGGGTAGGACCAGAGGTAGTGCCAGGCGTAGGCCTAGGGCGAGGGGTAGTGCTCGGGGTAACCTAAACCTAACACTAACCCTAACCCTAATCCTAACCCTAACCCTAATCCTAACATCAACCCTAACCCTAACACTAACCCTAACCCTAACACTAACCCTAACACAAACCCTAAACCCTAATCCTAACCCTAATTCTAACCCTAACCCTAACCCTAACACCAACCCTAACCCTAACCGTAACCCTAACCCTAATCCTAACCCTAACATCAACCCTAACCCTAATACTACCCCTAACCCTAACCCTAACCCTAACACCAACCCTAAACCCTAATCCTAACACTAACCCTAACCCTAATCCTAACCCTAACCCTAAACCTAACCCTAACCCTAACAAGGGCAAGGTGTACTGGTCAGCGACGGGCAAGTTCTAGGCCTCGGACTAGAGGGAGCCATGGGCTTTGGTCTAGGGCTCGATCTAGGGCTAGTGAGAGCGGTAGGCGTAGCGCTGGGGTTGGCATAGGGCAAGGGGTGGGTGTCGAGGTAAACCTCGAAGTAGGCCTAGGGCCAGGAGTGGGAGCAGTGGTTAGGGGTAGGGATGGGGGTGGGCCTATAAGTAGGGGGAGCTGTAGGGCCAGGGGTAGGAGTAGGACCAGAGGTAGTGCTAGGCGTAAGCCTAGGGCGAGGGGTAGTGCTCGGGGTAGGGTTAGGTGAAGGGCTAGTGGTTGGCAGAGGCCCACGGGCAGTGTTAGAGTTAGGGCTCATGTTAGGCCTAGGACTAGTGGTAGTGGTAGAGTATGGCCGAGGGCTAGGGGTAACTGTCACGGGAGGGCTCCGGGTAGTCCTAGGATTCCGAACGGATGTAGGGCTGGATTATGGTGTGGCTAATGGTGGGTCCAGGGTGATTTCGTAGGACACGGGTTAGTGCTCTGGCTATCGGTAGGGCAAGGTGTACCGGTTGGCGACGGGCAAGTGCTAGGCTTCGGACTAGAGTGGGCACTGGGCGTTGGTCTAGGGCCCGAGGTAGGGCTAGTGGGAGCGGTAGGCGTAGCGCTGGGGTAGGCAAAGGGCAAGGGGTGGGTGTCGGGATAAACCTCAAGTAGGCCTAGGACCAGGAGTAGGAGCTGTGGCTAGCGGTAGGGATGAGGGTGGGCCTATGGGTTGAAGGAGCTGTAGGGACAGGGGTAGGGGTAGGACCTGAGGTAGTGCTAGGCGTAGGCCTAGGGCGAGGGGTAGTGCTCGGGGTAACCTAACCCTAACCCTAACCCTAACACTAACCCTAACCCTAACCCTAACCCTAACACCAACCCTAACCCTAACCCTAACCCTAACCCTAACCCTATACCTAACAGCAACCCTAACCCTAACCCTAACCATAACCCTAACACCAACCTTAACCCTAACCCTAACCCTAACCCTAACCCTAACACCAACCCTAACCCTAATCCTAACCCTAACCCTAACCCTAACACCAAACCTAACCCTAACCCTAACCCTAACCCTAACACCAACCCTAACCCTAACGCTAACCCTAACTTTAACCCTAACCCTATACCTAACACCAACCCTAACCCTAACCCTAACCCTAACACCAACCCTAACCCTAATCCTAACCCTAACCCTAACCCTATCCCTAACACTAAACCTAACCCTAACCCTAAACCTAACACCAACCCTAACCCTAACCCTAACCCTAACCCTAACACTATACCTAACACCAACCCTAACCCTAATCCTAACCCTAACCCTAACCCTTACCCTAACCCTAACACCAACCCTAACCCTAACCCTAACCCTAACACTAAACCTAACACCAACCCTAACCCTAACCCTAACCCTAACCCTAACACCAACCCTAACCCTAACCCTAACCCTAAACCCTAATCCAACCCTAACCCTAACCCTAACCATAACCCTAACAAGGGCTAGGTGTACTGGTCAGCGACGGGCAAGTTCTAGGCCTCGGACTAGAGGGAGCCATGGGCGTTTGTCTAGGGCCCGAGCTAGGGCTAGTGGGAGCGGTAGGTGTAGCGCTGGGGTAGGCATAGGGCAAGGGGTGGGTGTCGAGGTAAACCTCGGAGTAGGCTTAGGGCCAGGAGTGGGAGCTGTTGCTAGGGGTCGGAATGGGTGTGGGCCTATGGGTAGGGGGAGCTGTAGCGCCAGGGGTAGTGGTAGGACCAGAGGTAGTGCTAGGCGAAGGCCTAGGGCGAAGAGTAGTGCTCGGGGTAGGGTTAGTTGAAGGGCTAGTGTTTGGCAGAGGCCCACGGGCAGTGTAAGGGTTAGGGCTCATGTTAAGCCTAGGACTAGTGGTAGTGGTAGAGGTTGGCCGAGGGCTAGGGGTAGGTGTCACGAAATGGCTCCGGGTAGTCCTAGGACTCGGAACAGGTGTAGGGCTGTATTAGGGTGTGGCTAATGGTGGGTCCAGGGTGATTTCGTAGGACACGGGTTAGTGCTCTGGCTATCGGTAGGGCAAGGTGTATTGGTCGGTGACGGGCAAGTGCTAGGCTTCGGACTAGAGTGAGCACTGGGCGTTGGTCTAGGGCCCGAGGTAGGGCTAGTGGGAGCGGTAGACGTAGCGCTATGGTAGTCAAAGGGCAAGGGGTGGGTGTCGGGGTAAACCTCGGAGTAGGCCTAGGACCAGGAGTGGGAGCTGTGTCTAGGGGTAGGGATGGGGGTGGGCCTATGGGTAGGGGGAGCTGTAGGGCCAGGGGTAGGGGTAGGACCAGAGGTAGTGCCAGGCGTACGCCTAGGGCGAGGGGTAGTGCTCGGGGTGACCCAACCCTAACCCTAACCCTAACCCTAAACCTAACACCAACCCTAACCCTAACCCTAACCCTAACACTATACCTAACACCAACCCTAACCCTAACCCTAACCCTAACACCAACCCTAACCCTAACCCTAACCCTAACCCTAACCCTAACACCAACCCTAACCCTAATTTTAACCCTAACCCTAACCCTAACCCTAACACCAACCCTAACCCTAACCCTAACCCTAACCCTAACCCTAAACCTAACACCAACCCTAACCCTAACCCTAACCCTAACCCTAACACCAACCCTAACCCTAACCCTAACCCTAAACCCTAATCCAACCCTAACCCTAACCCTAACCATAACCCTAACAAGGGCTAGGTGTACTGGTCAGCGACGGGCAAGTTCTAGGTCTCGGACTAGAGGGAGCCATGGGCGTTGACCTAGGGCCCGAGCTAGGGCTAGTGGGAGCTGTAGGCGTAGCGCTGGGATAGGCATAGGGCAAGGGGTGGGTGTCGGGGTAAACTTCGGAGTAGGCTTTCGGCCAGGAGTTGGAGTTTTGGCTAGGGGTAGGGATGGGGGTGGGCCCAGGCGTAGGGGGAGCTGCAGGGCCAGGGATAGGTGTAGGACCATAGGTAGTGCTAGACATAGGCCTAGGGCGAGGGGTAGTGCTCGGGGTAGGGTTAGTTGAAGGGCTAGTGGTTGGCAGAGGCCCACGGACAGTGTTAGGGTTAGGGCTCATGTTAAGCCTACGACTAGTGGTAGTGGTAGAGGTTGGCCGAGGGCTAGGGGTAGGTGTCACGGGAGGGCTCCGGGTAGTCCTAGGTCTCAGAACAGATGTAGGGCTTGATTAGTGTGTGGTAAGTGTGGGCCCAGGGTGATTTCGTAGGACACGGGTTACTGCTCTGGCTAACGGTAGGGCAAGGTGTACTGGTCGGCGACGGGCAAGTGCTAGGTCTCGGACTAGATGAGCACTGGGCTTTGGTCTAGGGCCCGAGCTAGGGCTAGTGGGAGCGGTAGGCGTAGCGCTGGGGTAGGCATAGGGCAAGGGGTGGGTGTCGAGGTAAACCTCGGAGTAGGCTTTGGGCCAGGATTTGGAGTTTTGGCTAGGGGTAGGGATGGGGGTGGGCCTATTAGTAGGGGGAGCTGTAGGGCCAGGGGTAGGGGTAGGACCAGAGGTAGTGCTAGGCGTAGGCCTAGGGCGAGGGGTAGTGCTCGGGGTAGGGTTAGTTGAAGGGCTAGTGGTTGGCAGAGGCCTACGGGCAGTGTTAAGGTTAGGGCTCATGTTAAGCCTAGGACTAGTGGTAGTGGTAGGGGTGGGCCGAGGGCTAGGGGTAGGTGTCAAGGGAAAGCTCCAGGTAGTCCTAGGACTCAGAACAGGTGTAGGGCTGGATTAGGGTGTGGTAAGTGTGGGTCCACGGTGATTTCGTAGGACACGGGTTACTGCTCTGGCTAACGGTAGGGCAAGGTGTACTGGTCGGTGACGGGAAACTGCTAGGCTTTGGACTAGAGTGAGCACTGGGCGTTGGTCTAGGGCCCGAGGTAGGGCTAGTGGGAGCGGTAGGCATAGCGCTGGGGTAGGCATAGGGCAAGGGGTGGGTGTCGAGGTAAACCTCGGAGTAGGGCTAGGGCCAGGAGTGGGAGCTGTGGCTAGGGGTAGGGGTGGGGGTGGGCCTATCGGTAGGGAGAACTGTAGGGCTAGGGGTAGTGGTAGGACCAGAGGTAATGCTAGGCGTAGGCCTAGGGCGAGGGGTAGTGCTCGGTGTAGCGTTAGTTGAAGGGCTAGTGTTTGGCAGAAACACACGGGCAGTGTTAGGGTTAGGGCTCATGTTAAGCCTAAAACTAGTGGTAGTGGTAGGGGTTGGCCGAGGGCTAGGAGTAGGTGTCACGAAATGTCTCCGGGTAGTCCTAGGACTCGGAACAGGTGTAGGGCTGTATTAAGGTGTGGTAAGGGTGGGTCCAGGGTGATTCCGTAGGACACGGGTTACTGCTCTTGCTAACGGTAGGGCAAGGTGTACTGGTCGGCCTCGGGCAACAGGTAGGCCTCTGACTAGAGATAGCACTGGGCGTTGGTCTAGGGCCCGAGCTAGGGCTAGTGGGAGCGGTAGGTGTAGCGCTGGGATAGGCATAGGGCAAGGGGTGGGTGTCGGGGTAAATTTCGGAGTAGGCTTTGGGCCAGGAGTTGGAGTTTTGGCTAAAGGTAGGGATGGGGGTGGGCCCAGGGGTAGGGGGAGCTGTAGGGCCAGGGGTAGGGGTAGGACCAGAGGTAGTGCTAGGCGTAGGCCTAGAGCGAGGGGTAGTGCTCGGGGTAGGGTTAGTTGAAGGGCTAGTGGTTGGCAGATGCCCACGGGCAGTGTTAGGGTTAGGGCTCATGTTAAGCCTAGGACTAGTGGTAGTGGTAGGGGTGGGCCGAGGGCTAGGGGTAGGTGTCACGGGAGGGCTCCGGGTAGTCCTAGGACTCAGAACAGGTGTAGGGCTGGATTAGGGTGTGGTAAGGGTGGGTCCAGGGTGATTACGTAGGACACGGGTTACTGCTCTGGCTAACGGTAGGGCAAGGTGTACTGGTCGGCGACGGGCAAGTGCTAGGCCTCGGACTAGATGAGCACTGGGCTTTGGTCTAGGGCCCGAGCTAGGGCTAGTGGGAGCGATAGGCGTAGCACTGGGGTAGCCATAGGGCAAGGGGTGGGTGTCGGGGTAAACCTCGGAGTAGGCCTAGGTCCAGGAGTGGGAGCTGTGGCTAGGGGTAGGGATGGGGGTAAGCCTATGGGTAGGGGGAGCTGTAGGGCCAGGGGTAGGGGTAGGACCAGAGGTAGTGCTAGGCGTAGGCCAAGGGCGAGGGGTAGTGCTCGGGGTAACCTAACCCTAACCCTAACCCTAACACTAACCCTAACCCTAACCCTAATACCAACCCTAACCCTAACCCTAACCCTAACCCTAAACCTATACCTAACACCAACCCTAACCCTAACCCTAACCCTAACCCTAACACCAACCCTAACCCTAACCCTAACCCTAACCCTAACACCAACCCTAATCCTAACCCTAACCCTAACCCTAACCCTAACCCTAACCCTAACCCTAACACCAACCCTAACCCTAATCCTAACCCTAACCCTAACCCTAATCCTACCCTAACACCAACCCTAACCCTAACCCTAAGCGTAACCCTAACCCTAAACCTAACACCAACCCTAACCCTAACCCTAACCCTAACCCTAACACCAACCCTAAACCTAACCCTAACCCTAAACCCTAATCCTAACCCTAACCCTAACCCTAACCCTAACCCTAACCCTAACCCTAACAAGGGCAAGGTGTACTGGTCAGCGACGGGCAAGTTCTAGGCCTCGGACTAGAGGGATCCATGGGCGTTGGTCAAGGGCCCGAGCTAGGGCTAGTGAGAGCGGTAGGCGTAGCGCTGGGGTAGGTATAGGGCAAGGGGTGGGTGTCGAGGTAAACCTTGGAGTAGGCCTAGGGCCAGGAGTGGGAGCTGTGCTTAGGGGTAGGGATGGGGGTGGGCCTAAAGTAGGGAAAGTTGTACAAACAGGAGTAGGGGTAGGACCAGAGGTAGTGCTAGGCGTAATCCTAGGGCGAGGGGTAGTGCTCGGGGTAGGGTTAGGTGAAGGGCTAGTGGTTGGCAGAGGCCTACGGGCAGTGTTAGGCTTAGGGCTCATGTTAGGCCTAGGACTAGTGGTAGTGGTAGGGGATGGCCGAGGGCTAGGGGTAACTGTCACAAGAGGGCTCCGGGTAGTCCTAGGACACCGAACGGATGTAGGGCTGGATTAGGGTGTGGCTAATGGTGGGTCCAGGGTGATTTCGTAGGACACGGGTTAGTGCTCTGGCTATCGGTAGGGCAAGGTGTACCGGTTGGAGACGGGCAAGTGCTAGGCTTCGGACTAGAGTTAGCACTGGGCGTTGGTCTAGGGCCCGAGGTAGGGCTTCTGGGAGCGGTAGGCGTAGCGCTGGGGTAGGCAAAGGGAAAGGGGTGGGTGTCGGGGTAAACCTCAAAGTAGGCCTAGGACCAGGAGTGGGAGCTGTGGCTAGGGGTAGGGATGGGGGTGGGCCTATGGGTAGGGGGAGCTGTAGGGACAGGGGTAGGGGTGGGACCAGAGGTAGTGCTAGGCGTAGGCCTAGGGCGAAGGGTAGTGCTCGGTGTAACCTAACCCTAACCCTAACACCAACACTAACCCTAACAATAACCCTAACACCAACCCTAACCCTAACCCTATACCTAACAGCAACCCTAATCGTAACCCTAACCCTAACCCTAACACCAACCCTAACCCTAACCCTAACCCTAACCCTAACCCTAACCCTAACCCTAACACCAACCCTAACTCTAACCCTAACGCTAACCCTAACACCAACCCTAACCCTAATCTTAACCCTAACCCTATACCTAACACCAAACCTAACCCTAACCCTAACCCTAACCCTAACATCAACCCTAACCCTAATCTAACCCTAACCCTAACCCTAACACCAACCCTAACCCTAACCCTAACCCTAACCCTAGCCCCAACCCTAACCCTAATCCTAACCCTAACCCTAACCCTAACACCAACCCTAATTCTAACCCTAACCCTAACACCAACCCTAACCCTAACCCTAAACCTAACCCTAACAAGGGCAAGGTGTACTGGTCAGCGACGGGCAAGTTCTAGGCCTGGGACTAGAGGGAGCCATGGGTGTTGGTCTAGGGCCTGAGCTAGGGCTAGTGGGAGCGGTAGGCGTAACGCTGGGGTAGGCATAGGGCAAGGGGTGGGTGTTGAGGTAAACCTCGGAGTAGGCCTAAGGCCAAAAGTGGGAGCTGTGGCTAGGGGTAGGGGTGGGGGTGGGACTATGGGTAGGGGGAACTGCAGGGCCAGGGGTAGGTGTAGGACCGAAGGTAGTGCTAGACGTAGGCCTAGCGCTAGGGGTAGTGCTCGGGGTAGGGTTAGTTGAAGGGCTAGTGGTTGGCAGAGGTCCACGGGCAGTGTTAGGGTTAGGGCTCATGTTAAGCTTAGGACTAGTAGTAGTGGTAGGGATTGGCCGAGGGCTAGGGGTAGGTGTCACGGGAGGGCTCCGGGTAGTTCTAGGACTCGGAACAGGTGTAGGGCTGGATTAGGGTTGGTAAGGGTGGGTCCAGGGTGATTTCGTAGGACACGGGTTACTGCTCTGGCTAACGGTAGGGCAAGGTGTACTGGTCGGCGACGGGGAAGTGCTAGGCCTCGGACTACATGAGAACTGGGCTTGGTCTAGGGCCCGAGCTAGGGCTAGTGGGAGCGTTAGCGTAGCGCTGGGGTAGGCATAGGGCAAGGGGTGGGAGTTGAGGTAAACCTCGGAGTAGGCCTAAGGCCAAAAGTGGGAGCTGTGGCTAGGGGTAGGGATTTGGGTGGGCCTATTGTTAGTGGGAGCTGTAGGGCCATGGGTAGGGGTAGGACCAGAGGTAGTGCTAGGCGTAGGCCTAGGGCGAGGGGTAGTGCTCTGGGTAGGGATGGTGAAGGGCTAGTGGTTGGCCTAGGCCCACGGGCAGTGTTAGTCTTAGGGCTCATGTTAGGCCTAGGACTAGTGGTAGTGGTAGGGGCTGGCCGAGGGCTTGGGGTAGGTGTCACGGGAGGGCTCCGGGTAGTCCTAGGACTCGGAACAGGTGTAGGGCTGGATTAGGTTGTGGTAAGGGTGAGTCCAGGGTGATTTCGTAGGACACGGGTTACTGCACTGGCTAACGGTAGGGCAAGGTGTACTGGTCGGCCTCGGGCAAGTGGTAGACCTCTGACTAGATGAGCACTGAGCGTTGGTCTAGGGCCCGAGCTAGGGCTAGTGGGAGCGATAGGCGTAGCGCTGGGGTAGGCATAGGGCAAGGGGTGGGTGTCAAGGTAAACCTCGGAGTAGGCTTTGGCCCAGGAGTTGGAGTTGTGCCTAGGGGTAGGGATGGGGGTGGGCCCATGGGTAGGGGTAGCTGTAGGGCCAGGGGTAGCGGTAGGACCAGAGGTAGTGCTAGGCGTATGCCTAGGGCGAGTGGTAGTGCTCGGGGTAACCTAACCGTAACCCTAACCCTAACCCAAACCCTAACCCTAACCCTAACACCAACCTTAACCCTAACCCTAACCCTAACCCTAACCCTAAACCTTAAACCAACCCTAACCCTAACCCTAACCCTAAACCTAACAAGGGCAATGTGTACTGGTCAGCGACGGGCAAGTTCTAAACCTCGGACTAGAGGAAGCCATGGGCGTTGGTCTAGGGACTGAGCTAGGGCTAGTGGGAGCGTTAGGCGTAGCACTGGGGTAGGCATAGGGCAAGGGGTGGGTGTCGGGGTAAACCTCGGAGTAGGCTTTGGGCCAGGATGTGAGTTGTGGCTAGGGGTAGGGATGGGTGTGAGCCTATGGGTAGGGGGAGCTGTAGGGCCAGGGGTAGGGGTAGGACCAGAGGTAGTGCTAGGCGTAGGCCTAGGGCGAGGGGTAGTGCTCGGGGTAGGGTTAGGTGAAGGGCTAGTGGTTGGCAGAGGCCCACGGGCAGTGTTAGGGTTAGGGCTCATGTTAGGCCTAGGAATAGTGGTAGTAGTAGGGGATGGCCGAGGGCTAGGGGTAGGTGTCACGGAAGGGCTCCGGGTAGTCCTAGGACTCCGAACGGATGTGGGGCATAATTAGGGTGTGGCTAATGGTGCGTACAGGGTGATTTCGTAGGACATGGGTTAGTGCTGTGGCTATCGGTAGGCAAGGCGTACTGGTCGGCGACGGGCAAGTGCTAGGCTTCGGACTAGAGTGAGCACTGGGCGTTGGTCTAGGGCCCGAGGTATGGCTAGTGGGAGCGGTAGGCGTAGCGCTGTGGTAGGCAAAGGGCAAGGGGTGGGTGTCGGGGTAAACCTCGGAGTAGGCCTAGGACCAGGAGTGGTAGCTGTGGCTAGGGGTAAGGATGGGGGTGGGCCTATGGGTAGGGGGATCTGTAGGGCCAGGGGTAGGGGTAGGACCAGAGGGAGTGCCAGGCGTACGCCTAGGGCGAGGGGTAGTGCTCGGGGTGACCTAACCCTAACCCTAACCCTAACACCAACACTAACCCTAATCCTAACCCTAAACCTAACACCAACCCTAACCCTAACCCTAACCCTAACACCAACACTAACCCTAATCCTAAGCCTAAACCTAACACCAACCCTAACCCTAACCCTAAACCCTAACCCTAACCCTTACCCTAACCCTAACAAGGGCAATGTGTACTAGTCAGCGACGGGCAAGTTCTAGGCCTCGGACTAGAGGGAGCCATGGGTGTTGGTCTACGGCCCGAGCTAGGGCTAGTGGGAGCGCTAGGTGTAGCGCTGGGGTAGGCATAGGGCAAGGGGTGGGTGTCGAGGTAAACCTCGGAGTAGGCCTATGGCCAGGAGTGGGAGCTGTGGATAGGGGTAGGGATGGGGGTGGGCCTATAATTAGGGGGAGCTGTAGGGCCAGGGGTAGGAGTAGGACCAGAGGTAGTGCTAGGCGTAGGCCCAGGGCGAGGGGTAGTGCTCGGGGTAGGGTTAGTTGAAGGGCTAGTGTTTGGCAGAGGCCAACGGGCAGTGTTAGGGTTAGGGCTCATGTTAAGCCTAGGACTAGTGGTAGTGGTAGGGGTTGGCCGAGGCTTAGGGGTAGGTGTCACGAAATGGCTCCGGGTAGTCCTAGGACTCGGAACAGGTGTAGGGCTGTATTAGGGTGTGGTAAGGGTGGGTCCAGGGTGATTTCGTAGGACACGGGTTACTGCTCTGGCTAACGGTAGGGCAAGGTGTACTGGTCGGCCTCGGGCAAGTGGTAGGCCTCTGACTAGAGAGAGCACTGGGCGTTGGTCTAGGGCCCGAGCTAGGTCTAGTGGGAGCGGTAGGCGTAGCGTTGGGATAGGCATAGGGCAAGGGGTGGGTGTCGGGGTAAACTTCGGAGTAGGCTTTGGGCCAGGAGTTGGAGTTTTGGCTAAGGGTAGAGATGGGGGTGGGCCCAGGTGTAGGCAAACCTGTAGGGCAAGGGGTAGGGGTAGGACCAGAGGTAGTGCTAGGCGTAGGCCTAGGGCGAGGGGTAGTGCTCGGGGTAGGGTTAGTTGAAGGGCTAGTGGTTGGCAGAGGCCCACGGGCAGTGTTAGGGTTAGGGCTCATGTTAAGCCTAGGACTAGTGGTAGTGGTAGGGGTTGGCCGAGGGCTAGGGGTAGGTGTCACGGGAGGGCTCCGGGTAGTCCTAGGACTCAGAACGGGTGTAGGGCTGGATTAGGGTGTGGTAAGGGTGGGTCCAGGGTGATTTCGTAGGACACGGGTTACTGCTCTGGCTAACGGTAGGGCAAGGTGTACTGGTAGGCGACGGGCAAGTGCTAGGCCTCGGACTAGATGAACACTGGGCTTTGGTCTAGGGCCCGAGCTAGGGCTAGTGGGAGCGTTAGGCGTAGCACTGGGGTAGGCATAGGGCAAGGGGTGGGTGTCGGGGTGAACTTCGGAGTAGGCTTTGGGCCAGGAGTTGGAGTTTTGGCTAGGGGTAGGGATGGGGGTGGGCCCAGGGGTAGGGGGAGCTGTAGGGCCAGGGGTAGGGGTAGGACCAGAGGTAGTGCTAGGCGTAGGCCTAGGGCGAAAGGTAGTGCTCGGGGTAGGGTTAGTTGAAGGGCTAGTGGTTGGCAGAGGCCCACGGGCAGTGTTAGGTTTAGGGCTCATGTTAAGCCTAGGACTAGTTGTAGTGGTAGGGGTAGCCGAGGGCTAGGGGTAGGTGTCACGGGAGGGCTCCGGGTAGTCCTAAGACTCAGAACAGGTGTAGGGCTGGATTAGGGTGTGGTAAGGGTGGGTCCAGGGTGATTTCGTAGGACAAGGGTTAGTGATCTGGCTATCGGTAGAGCAAAGTGTACTGGTCGGTGACGGGCAAGTGCTAGGCCTCGGACTAGAGTGAGCACTGGGTGTTGTTCTAGGGCCCGAGTTAGGGCTAGTGAGAGCGGTAGGCGTAGTGCTGTGGTAGGCAAAGGGCAAGGGGTTTGTGTCGGGGTCAACCTCGGAGTAGGCCTAGGTCCAGGAGTGGGAGCTGTGGCTAGGGGTAGGGATGAGGGTGGGCCTATAAATAGGGGGAGCTGTAGGGCCAGGGGTAGGAGTAGGACCAGAGGTAGTGCTAGGCGTAAGCCTAGGGCGAGGGGTAGTGCTCGGGGTAGGGTTAGGTGAAGGGCTAGTGGTTGGCAGAGGCCCACGGGCAGTGTTAGGGTTAGGGCTCATGTTAGGCCTGGGACTAGTGGTAGTGGAAGGGGATGGCCGAGGGCTAGGGTTAACTATCACGGGAGGGCTCCGGGTAGTCCTAGGACTCCGAACGGATGTAGGGCTGGATTAGGTTGTGGCTAATGGTGGGTCCAGGGTGATTTCGTAGGACACGGGTTAGTGCTCTGGCTATCGGTAGGGCAAGGTGTACCGGTTGGCGACGGGCAAGTGCTAGGCTTCGGACTAGAGTGAGCACTGCGCGTTGGTCTAGGGCCCGAGGTAGGGCTAGTGGGAGCGGTAGGCGTAGCGCTGGGGTAGGCAAAGGGCAAGGGGTGGGTGTCGGGGTAAACCTTGGAGTAGGCCTAGGACCAGGAGTGGGAGCTGTGGCTAGCGGTAGGGTTGGGGGTGGGCCTATGGGTAGGGGGAGCTGTAGGGACAGGGGAAGGGGTAGGACCAGAGGTAGTGCTAGGCGTAGGCCTAGGGCGAGGGGTAGTGCTCGGGGTAATCTAACCCTAACCCTAAACCTAACACTAACCCTAACCCTAACCCTAACCCTAACACCAACCCTAACCCTAACCCTAACCCTAACACCAAACCTAACCCTAACCCAAACCCTAACCCTAACACCAACCCTACCCTAACACTAACCCTAACTTTAACCCTAACCCTATACCTAACACCAACCCTAACCCTAACCCTAACCCTAACCCTAACACCAACCCTAACGCTAATCCTGACCCTAACCCTAACCCTAACCCTAACCCTAACACTAACCCTAACCCTAACCCTAACCCTAACACCAACCCTAACCCTAACCCTAACCCTAACACTATACCTAACACCAACGCTAACCCTAACCCTAACCCTAACCCTAACACCAAACCTAACCCTAACCCTAACCCTAACACCAACCCTAACCCTAATCCTAACCCTAACCCTAACCCTAACCCTAACCCTAACCCTAACACCAACCCTTACCCTAACCCAAACCCTAACCCTAACCCTAAACCTAACACCAACCCTAACCCTAACCCTAACCCTAACACCAACCCTAACCCTAACCCTAACCCTAAACCCTAATCCCTAATCCAACCCTAACCCTAACCCTAACCCTAACAAGGGCAAGGTGTACTGGTCAGCGACGGGCAAGTTCTAGGCCTCGGACTAGAGGGAGCCATGGGCGTTGGTCTAGGGCCCGAGCTAGGGCTAGTGAGAGCGGTAGGCGTAGCGCTGGGGTAGGCATAGGGCAAGGGGTGGGTGTCGAGGTAAACCTCGGCGTAGGACTAGCGCCAGGAGTGGGAGCTGTGGCTAGGGGTAGGAGTGGGGGTGGGCCTATGGGTAGGGGGAGCTGTAGGGCCAGGGGTAGTGGTAGGACCAGAGGTAGTGCTAGGCGAAGGCCTAGGGCGAGGGGTAGTGCTCGGGGTAGGGAGGTTGAAGGGCTAGTGTTTGGCAGAGGCCCACGTGCAGTGTTGTCTTAGGGCTCATGTTAGGCCTAGGACTAGTGGTAGTGGTAGGGGTTGGCCGAGGGCTAGCGGTAGGTGTCACCAAATGGTTCCGGGTAGTTCTAGGACTCGGAACAGGTGTAGGGCTGGATTAGGATTGGTAAGGGTGGGTCCAGGGTGATTTCGTAGGACACGGGTTACTCCTCTGGCTAACGGTAGGCAAGGTGTACTGGTCGGCGACGGGCAAGTGCTAGGCCTCGGACTAGATGAGCACTGGGCGTTGGACTAGGGCCCGAGCTAGGGCTAGTTGGAGAGTTAGGCGTAGCGCTGGTGTAGGCGTAGGGCAAAAGGTGGGTGTCGGGGCAAACTTCGGAGTTGGCCTTGTGCCAGGAGTTGGAGCTGTGTTAGGGGTAGGGAATTGGGTGGGCCTATGGTTAGTGGGAGCTGTAGGGCCATGGGTAGGGGTAGGACCAGAGGTAGTGCTAGGCGTAGGCCTAGGGCGAGGGGTAGTGCTCTGGGTAGGGATGGTGAAGGGCTAGTGGTAGGCTGAGGCCCACGGCAGTGTTAGTCTTAGGGCTCATGTTAGGCCTAGGACTAGTGGTAGTGGTAGGGGTTGGCCGAGGGCTAGGGGTAGGTGTCACCGGATGGCTCCGGGTAGTCCTAGGACTCAGAACGGATGTAGGGCTGGATTAGGGTGTGGTAAGTGTTGGTCCAGGGTGATTTCGTAGGACACGGGTTAGTGCTCTGGCTAACGGTAGGGCAAGGTGTACTGGTCGGCGTCGGGCAAGTGGTAGGCCTCAGACTAGAGGGAGCACTGGGCGTTGGTCTAGGGCCCGAGCTAGGGCTAGTGGGAGCGGTAGGCGTAGCGCTGGGGTAGGCAAAGGGCAAGGGGTGGGTGTCGGGGTAAACCTAGGAGTAGGCCTAGGACCAGGAGTGGGAGCTGTGGCTAGCGGTAGGGATGGGGGTGGGCCTATGGGTAGGGGGAGCTGTAGGGACAGAAGTAGGGGTAGGACCAGAGGTAGTGCTAGGCGTAGGCCTAGGGCGAGGGGTAGTGCTCGGGGTAACCTAACCCTAACCCTAACCCTAACACTAACCCTAACCCTTACCCTAACCCTAACACCAACCCTAACCCTAACCCTAACCCTAACCCTATACCTAACACCAACCCTAACCCTAACCCTAACCCTAACACCAAACCTAACCCTAACCCTAACCCTAACCCTAACACCAACCCTAACCCTAATTCTAACCCTAACTTTAACCCTAACCCTATACCTAACACCAACCCTAACCCTAACCCTAACCCTAACCCTAACACCAACCCTAACCCTAATCCTAAACCTAACCCTAACCCTAACCCTAACACCAACCCTAACCCTAACCCTAACCCTAACACCAACCCTAACCCTAACCCTAAACCTAACCCTAACGCTAACACCAACCCTAACCCTAATCCTAACCCTAACCCTAACCTAACCATAACCCTAACACCAACCCTAACCCTAACCCTAAACCTAACACCAACCCTAAGCCTAACCCTAACCCTAACCCTAAGACCAACCCTAACCCTAACCCTAACCCTAAACCCTAATCCAACCCTAACCCTAACCCTAACCCTAACCCTAACAAGGGCAAGGTGTAGTGGTTAGCGATGGGCAAGTTCTAGGCCTCGGACTAGAGGGAGCCATGGGCGTTGGTCTAGGGCCCGAGCTAGGGCTAGTGAGAGCGGTAGGCGTAGCGCTGGGGTAGGCATAGGGCAAGTGGTGGGTGTCGAGGTAAACCTCGGAGTAGGCCTAGGGCCAGGAGTTGGAGCTGTGGCTAGGGGTAGGGGTGGGGGTGGGCCTATGGGTAGGGGGAGCTGTAGGGCCAGGGGTAGTGGTAGGACAAGAGGTAGTGCTAGGCGAAGGCCTAGGGCGAGGGGTAGTGCTCGGGGTAGGGTTAGTTTAAGGGCTAGTGTTTGGCAGAGGCCCACGGGCAGTGTTAGGGTTAGGGCTCAAGTTAAGCCAAGGACTAGTGGTAGTGGTAGGGGTTGGCCGAGGGCTAGGGGTAGGTGTCACGAAATCGCTCCGGGTAGTTCTAGTACTCGGAACAGGTGTAGGGCTGGATTAGGGTTGGTAAGGGTGGGTCCAGGGTGATTTCGTAGGACACGGGTTACTGCTCTGGCTAACGGTAGGGCAAGGTGTACTGGTCGGCGACGGGCAAGTGCTAGGCCTCAAACTAGATGAGCACTGGGCGTTGGTCTAGGGCCCGAGCTAGGGCTAGTTGGAGCGTTAGGCGTAGCGCTGGTGTAGGCATAGGGCAAGGGGTGGGTGTCGGGGTAAACTCGGAGTTGGCCTAGTGCCAGGAGTTGGAGCTGTAGTTAGGGGTAGGGATTTGGGTGGGCCTATGGTTAGTGGGAGCTGTAGGGCCATGGGTAAAGGTAGGACCAGAGGTAGAGCTAGGCGTAGGCCTAGGGCGAAGGGTAGTGCTCTGGGTAGGGATGGTGAAGGGCTAGTGGTTGGCAGAGGCCCACGGGCAGTGTTAGGGTTAGGGCTCATGTTAGGTCTACGACTAGTGGTAGTAGTAGGGGATGGCCGAGAGCTAGTGGTAGTGCTCGGGGTAACCTAACCCTAACCCTAACCCTAACACTAACCCTAACCCTAACCCTAACCCTAACACCAACCCTAACCCTAACCCTAACACTAACCCTAACCCTATACCTAACACCAACCCTAACCCTAACCCTAACCCTAACCCTAACACCAAACCTAACCCTAACCCAAACCCTAACCCTAACACCAACCCTACCCTAACACTAACCCTAACTTTAACCCTAACCCTATACCTAACACCAACCCTAACCCTAACCCTAACCCTAACCCTAACACCAACCCTAACGCTAATCCTGACCCTAACCCTAACCCTAACCCTAACCCTAACACTAACCCTAACCCTAACCCTAACCCTAACACCAACCCTAACCCTAACCCTAACCCTAACACTATACCTAACACCAACGCTAACCCTAACCCTAACCCTAACCCTAACACCAAACCTAACGCTAACCCTAACCCTAACACCAACCCTACCCTAACACTAACCCTAACTTTAACCCTAACCCTATACCTAACACCAACCCTAACCCTAACCCTAACCCTAACCCTAACACCAACCCTTACCCTAACCCAAACCCTAACCCTAACCCTAAACCTAACACCAACCCTAACCCTAACCCTAACCCTAACCCTAACACCAACCCTAACCCTAACCCTAACCCTAAACCCTAATCCCTAATCCAACCCTAACCCTAACCCTAACCCTAACAAGGGCAAGGTGTACTGGTCAGCGACGGGCAAGTTCTAGGCCTCGGACTAGAGGGAGCCATGGGCGTTGGTCTAGGGCCCGAGCTAGGGCTAGTGAGAGCGGTAGGCGTAGCGCTGGGGTAGGCATAGGGCAAGGGGTGGGTGTCGAGGTAAACCTCGGCGTAGGACTAGCGCCAGGAGTGGGAGCTGTGGCTAGGGGTAGGAGTGGGGGTGGGCCTATGGGTAGGGGGAGCTGTAGGGCCAGGGGTAGTGGTAGGACCAGAGGTAGTGCTAGGCGAAGGCCTAGGGCGAGGGGTAGTGCTCGGGGTAGGGAGGTTGAAGGGCTAGTGTTTGGCAGAGGCCCACGTGCAGTGTTGTCTTAGGGCTCATGTTAGGCCTAGGACTAGTGGTAGTGGTAGGGGTTGGCCGAGGGCTAGCGGTAGGTGTCACCAAATGGTTCCGGGTAGTTCTAGGACTCGGAACAGGTGTAGGGCTGGATTAGGATTGGTAAGGGTGGGTCCAGGGTGATTTCGTAGGACACGGGTTACTCCTCTGGCTAACGGTAGGCAAGGTGTACTGGTCGGCGACGGGCAAGTGCTAGGCCTCGGACTAGATGAGCACTGGGCGTTGGACTAGGGCCCGAGCTAGGGCTAGTTGGAGAGTTAGGCGTAGCGCTGGTGTAGGCGTAGGGCAAAAGGTGGGTGTCGGGGTAAACTTCGGAGTTGGCCTTGTGCCAGGAGTTGGAGCTGTGTTAGGGGTAGGGAATTGGGTGGGCCTATGGTTAGTGGGAGCTGTAGGGCCATGGGTAGGGGCAGGACCAGAGGTAGTGCTAGGCGTAGGCCTAGGGCGAGGGGTAGTGCTCTGGGTAGGGATGGTGAAGGGCTAGTGGTAGGCTGAGGCCCACGGCAGTGTTAGTCTTAGGGCTCATGTTAGGCCTAGGACTAGTGGTAGTGGTAGGGGTTGGCCGAGGGCTAGGGGTAGGTGTCACCGGAGGGCTCCGGGTAGTCCTAGGACTCAGAACGGATGTAGGGCTGGATTAGGGTGTGGTAAGTGTTGGTCCAGGGTGATTTCGTAGGACACGGGTTAGTGCTCTGGCTAACGGTAGGGCAAGGTGTACTGGTCGGCGTCGGGCAAGTGGTAGGCCTCAGACTAGAGGGAGCACTGGGCGTTGGTCTAGGGCCCGAGCTAGGGCTAGTGGGAGCGGTAGGCGTAGCGCTGGGGTAGGCAAAGGGCAAGGGGTGGGTGTCGGGGTAAACCTAGGAGTAGGCCTAGGACCAGGAGTGGGAGCTGTGGCTAGCGGTAGGGATGGGGGTGGGCCTATGGGTAGGGGGAGCTGTAGGGACAGAAGTAGGGGTAGGACCAGAGGTAGTGCTAGGCGTAGGCCTAGGGCGAGGGGTAGTGCTCGGGGTAACCTAACCCTAACCCTAACCCTAACACTAACCCTAACCCTTACCCTAACCCTAACACCAACCCTAACCCTAACCCTAACCCTAACCCTATACCTAACACCAACCCTAACCCTAACCCTAACCCTGACACCAACCCTAACCCTAACCCTAACCCTAACCCTAACCCTAAAACCAACCCTAACCCTAACCCTAACCCTAACCCTAACACCAACCCTAACCCTAATCCTAACCCTAACCCTAACCCTAACCCTAACCCTAACACCAACCCTAACCCTAACCCTAACCCTAACCCTAACCCTAAACCTAACACCAACCCTAACCCTAACCCTAACCCTAACCCTAACCCTAACCGTAACACCAACCCTAACCCTAACCCTAACACTAAACCCTAATCCAACCCTAACCCTAACCCTAACCCTAAACCTAACACCAACCCTAACCCTAACCCTAACCCTAAACCTAACACCAACCCTAACCCTAACCCTAACACTAAACCCTAATCCAACCCTAACCCTAACCATAACCATAACCCTAACAAGGGCTAGGTGTACTGGTCAGCGACGGGCAAGTTCTAGGCCTCGGACTAGAGGGAGCCATGGGCGTTGGTCTAGGGCCCGAGCTAGGGCTAGTGCGAGCGGTAGTTGTAGCGCTGGGGTAGGCATAGGGCAAGGGGTGGGTGTCGAGGTAAACCTCGGAGTAGGCCTAGGGCGAGGAGTGGGAGCTGTGGCTAGGGGTAGGGGTGGGGGTGGGCCTATGGGTAGGGGGAGCTGTAGGGCCAGGGGTAGTGGTAGGACCAGAGGTAGTGCTAGGCGAAGGTCTAAGGCGAGGGGTAGTGCTCGGGGTATGGTTAGTTGAAGGGCTAGTGTTTGGCAGAGGCCCACGGGCAGTGTTAGGGTTAGGGCTCATGTTAAGCCTAGGACTAGTGGTAGTGGTAGGGGTTGGCCGAGGGCTAGGTGTAGGTGTCACGAAATGGCTCCGGGTAGTCCTAGGACTCGGAAAAGGTGTAGGGCTGGATGAGGGTTGGTAAGGGTGGGTCCAGGGTGATTTCGTAGGACACGGGTTACTGATCTGGCTATCGGTAGGGCAATGTGTACTGGTTGCGACAAGCAAGTGCTAGGCCTCGGACTAGATGAGCACTGGGCTTTGGTCTAGGACCCGAGCTAGGGCTAGTGGGACGTTAGGCGTAGCGCTGGTGTAGGCATAGTGTAAAAGGTGGGTGTCGGGGTAAACCTCGGAGTTGGCCTAGTGCCAGAAGTTGGAGCTGTGGGTAGGGGTAGGGATTTGAGTGGGCCTATGGTTAGTGGGAGCTGTAGGGGCATGGGTAGGGGTAGGACCAGAGGTAGTGCTAGGCGTAGGCCTAGGGCGTGGGGTAGTGCTCTGGGTAGGGATGGTGAAGGGCTAGTGGTTGGCTGAGGCCCACGGGCAGTGTTAGTCTTAGGGCTCATGTTAGACCTAGGACTAGTGGTAGTGGTAGGGGTTGGCCGAGGGCTAGGGGTAGGTGTCACGGGAGGGCTCCGGGTAGTCCTAGGACTCGGAACGGATGTAGGGCTGGATTAGGGTGTGGTAAGGGTTGGTCCAGGGTGATTTCGTAGGACACAGGTTAGTGCTCTGGCTAAAGGTAGGGCAAGGTGTACTGGTCGGCGTCGGGGAAGTGGTAGGCCTCGGACAAGAGGGAGCACTGGGCGTTGGTCTAGGGCCCGAGCTAGGGCTAGTGGGAGCGTTAGGCGTAGTACTGGGGTAGCCATAGGGCAAAGGGTGGGTGTCGGGGTAAACCTCGGAGTAGGCTTTGGGCCAGGAGTTGGAGTTGTGGCTAGGGGTAGGGATGGGGGTGGGCCTATGGGTAGGGGGAGCTGTAGGGCCAGGGGTAGGGGTAGGACCCTAGGTAGTGCTAGGCGTAGGCCTAGGGCGAGTGGTAGTGCTCGAGGTAGGGTTAGGTGAAGGGCTAGTGGTTGGCAGAGGCTCACGGGCAGTGTTAGGGTTAGGGCTCATGTTAGGCCTAGGACTAGTGGTAGTAGTAGGGGATGGCCGAGTGCTAGGGGTAGGTGTCACGGGAGGGCTCTGGGTAGTCCTAGGACTCCGAACGGATGTGGGGCATGATTAGGGTGTGGCTAATGGTGCGTCCAGGGTGATTTCGTAGGACATGGGTTAGTGCTCTGGCTATCGGTAGGCAAGGTGTACTGGTCGGCGACGGGCAAGTGCTAGGCTTCGGACTAGAGGGAGCCATGGGCGTTGGTCTAGGGCCCGAGCTAGGGCTAGTAGGAGCGGTAGGCGTAGCGCTGGGGTAGGCATAGGACAAGGGGTGTGTGTCGGGGTACACCTCGGAATAGGCTTTGGGCCAGAGGTTGGAGTTGTGGCTAGGGGTAGGGATGGGGGTGGGCCTATTAGTAGGGGAGCTGTAGGGGCAGGGGTAGGGGTAGGACCAGAGGTAGTGCCAGGCGTACGCCTAGGGCGAGGGGTAGTGCTCGGGGTGACCTAACCCTAACCCTAACCCTAACCCTAACCCTAACCCTAACCCTAACACCAACCCTAACCCTAACCCTAACCCTAACCCTAACCCTAAAACCAACCCTAACCCTAATTTTAACCCTAACCCTAACCCTAACACCAAACCTAACCCTAACCCTAACCCTAACCCTAACACCAACCCTAACCCTAACCCTAACCCTAACTTTAACCCTAAACCTATACCTAACACCAACCCTAACCCTAACCCTAACCCTAACCCTAACACCAACCCTAACCCTAATCCTAACCCTAACCCTAACCCTAACCCTAACACTAACCCTAACACTATACCTAACACCAACCCTAACCCTAACCCTAACCCTAACACTATACCTAACACCAACCCTAACCCTAACCCTAACCCTAACCCTAACACCAACCCTAACCCTAACCCTAACCCTAACCCTAACCCTAACACCAACCCTAACCCTAATCCTAACCCTAACCCTAACCCTAACCCTAACACCAACCCTAACCCTAACCCTAACCCTAACCCTAACCCTAAACCTAACACCAACCCTAACCCTAACCCTAACCCTAACCCTAACACCAACCCTAACCCTAACCCTAACCCTAAACCCTAATCCAACCCTAACCCTAACCCTAACCATAACCCTAACAAGGGCTAGGTGTACTGGTCAGCGACGGGCAAGTTCTAGGCCTCGGACTAGAGGGAGCCATGGGCGTTGGTCTAGGGCCCGAGCTAGGGCTAGTGGGAGCGGTAGGCGTAGCGCTGGGATAGGCATAGGGCAAGGGGTGGGTGTCGCGGTAAACCTCGGAGTAGGCTTTGGGCCAGAGGTTGGAGTTGTGGCTAGGGGTAGGGATGGGGGTGGGCCTATTAGTAGGGGGAGCTGTAGGGCCAGGGGTAGGGGTAGGACCAGAGGTAGTGCTAGGCGTACGCCTCGGGCGATGGGTAGTGCTCGGGGTAGGGTTAGGTGAAGGGCTAGTGGTTGGCAGAGGCCCACGGACAGTGTTAGGGTTAGGGCTCATGTTAGGCCTAGGACTAGTGGTAGTGGTAGGGGATAGCCGAGGGCTAGGGGTAGGTGTCACGGGAGGGCTCCGGGTCGTCCTAGGACTCCGAACGAATGTGGGGCATGATTATGGTGTGGCTAATGGTGGGTCCAGGGTGATTTCGTAGGACAAGGGTTAGTGATCTGGCTTTCGGTAGGGCAGGATGTATTGGTCGGTGACGGGCAAGTGCTAGGCTTTGGACTTGAGAGAGCCATGGGCGTTGGTCTAGGGCCCGAGCTAGGGCTAGTGGAAGCGGTAGGCGTAGCGCTGGGGTAGGCATAGAACAAGGGGTGGGTGTCGAGGTAAACCTCGGAGTAGGCCTAGGGCCAGGAGTGGGAGCTGTGGCAAGGGGTAAGGGTGGGGGTGGGCCTATGATTAGGGGGAGCTGTAGGGCCAGGGGTAGTGGTAGGACCAGAGGTAGTGCTAGGCGTATGCCTAGGGCGAGGGGTAGTGCTCGGGGTAGGGTTAGTTGAAGGGCTAGTGTTTGGCAGAAACCCACGGGCAGTGTTAGGGTTAGGGATCATCTTAAGCCTAGGACTAGTGGTAGTGGTAGGGGTTGGCCGAGGGCTAGGGGTAGGTGTCACCAATGCCTCCGGGTAGTCCTAGGACTCGGAACAGGTGTAGGGCTGTATTAGGGTGTGGTAAGGGTGGGTCCAGGGTGATTTCGTAGGACACGGGTTACTGCTCTGGCTAACGGTAGGGCAAGGTGTACTGTTCGGCCTCGGGCAAGTGGTAGGCCTCTGACTAGAGAGAGCACTGGGCGTTGGTCTAGGGCTTGAGCTAGGGCTAGTGGGAGCGGTAGGCGTAGAGCTGGGATAGACATAGGGCAAGGGGTGGGTGTCGGGGTAAACTTCGGAGTAGGCTTTGGGCCAGGAGTTGGAGTTTTGGCTAGGGGTAGGGATGGGGGTGGGCCTATTAGTAGGGGGAGCTGTAGGGTCTGGGGTAGGGGTAGGACCAGAGGTAGTGCTAGGCGTAAGCCTAGGGCGAGGGGTAGTGCTCGGGGTAGGGTTATGTGAAGGGCTAGTGGTTGGCAGAGGCCCACGGACAGTGTTAGGGTTAGGGCTCATGTTAGGCCTAGGACTAGTGGTAGTGGTAGGGGACAGCCGAGGGCTAGGGGTAGGTGTCACGGGAGGGTTCCGGGTAGTCCTAGGACTCAGAACGGATGTGGGGCATGATTAGGGTGTGGCTAATGGTGGGTCCAGGGTGATTTCGTAGGACAAGGTTTAGTGATCTGGCTTTCGGTAGGGCAGGGTGTATTGGTCGGTGACGGGCAAGTGCTAGGCTTCGGACTAGAGTGAGCACTGGGCGTTGGTCTAGGGCCCGAGGTAGGGCTAGTGGGAGCGTAGGCGTAGCGCTGTGGTAGGCAAAGGGCAAGGGGTGGGTTTCGGGGTAAACCTCGGAGTAGGCCTAGGACCAGGAGTGGGAGCTGTGTCTAGGGGTAGGGATGGGGGTGGGCCTATGGGTAGGGGGAGCTGTAGGGCCAGGGGTAGCGGTAGGACCAGAGGTAGTGCCAGGCGTATGCCTAGGGCGAGGGGTAGTGCTCGGGGTGACCTAACCCTAACCCTAACCCTAACCCTAACCCTAACACCAACCCTAACCCTAATCCTAACCCTAACCCTAACACCAACCCTAACCCTAACACCAACCCTAACCCTAATCCTAACCCTAAACCTAACACCAACCCTAACCCTAACCCTAACCCTAAACCCTTACCCTAACCCTTACCCTAACCCTAACAAGGGCAATGTGTACTAGTCAGCGACGGGCAAGTTCTAGGCCTCGGACTAGAGGGAGCCATGGGCGTTGGTCTAGGGCCCGAACTAGGGCTAGTGGAAGCGTAAGGCGTAGCGCTTGGGTAGGCATAGGGCAAGGGGTGGGTGTCGAGGTAAACCTCGGAGTAGGCCTAGGGCCAGGAGTGGGAGCTGTGTCTAGGGGTAGGGTGGGGGTGGGCCTATGGGTAGGGGGAGCTGTAGGGCCAGGGGTAGTGGTAGGACCAGAGGTAGTGCTAGGCGTAGGCCTAGGGCGAGGGGTAGTGCTCGGGGTAGGGTTAGTTGAAGGGCTAGTGGTTGGCAGAGGCCCACGGGCAGTGTTAGGGTTAGGGCTCATGTTAAGCCTATAAATAGTGGTAGTGGTAGGGGTTGGCCGAGGGCTAGGGGTAGGTGTCACGGGAGGGCTCCGGGTAGTCCTAGGACTCAGAACAGGTGTAGGGCTTGATTAGGGTGTGGTAAGTGTGGGTCCAGGGTGATTTCGTAGGACACGGGTTACTGCTCTGGCTAACGGTAGGGCAAGGTGTACTGGTCGGCGACGGGCAAGTGCTAGGTCTCGGACTAGATGAGCACTGGGCTTTGGTCTAGGGCCTGAGCTAGGGCTAGTGGGAGCGATAGGCGTAGCGCTGGGGTAGGCATAGGGCAAGGGGTGGGTGTCGGGGTAAACCTCGAAGTAGGCTTTGGGCCAGAGGTTCGAGTTGTGGCTAGGGGTAGGGATGGGGGTGGGCCTATTAGTAGGGGGAGCTGTAGGGCCAGGGGTAGGGGTAGGACCAGAGGTAGTGCTAGGCGTACGCGTCGGGCGATGGGTAGTGCTCAGGGTAGGGTTAGGTGAAGGGTTAGTGGTTGGCAGAGGCCCACGGACAGTGTTAGTGTTAGGGCTCATGTTAGGCCTAGGACTAGTGGTAGTGGTAGGGGATAGCCGAGGGCTAGGGGTAGGTGTCACTGGAGGGCTCCGGGTAGTCCTAGGACTCCGAACGGATGTGGGGCATGATTAGGGTGTGGCTAATGGTGGGTCCAGGGTGATTTCGTAGGACAAGGGTTAGTGATCTGGCTTTCGGTAGGGCAAGGTGTATTGGTAGGTGACGGGCAAGTGCTAGGCTTCGGACTAGAGGGAGCCATGGGCGTTGGTCTAGGGCCCGAGCTAGGGCTTGTGGGAGCGGTAGGCGTAGCGCTGGGGTAGGCATAGGGCAAGTGGTGGGTGTCGAGGTAAACCTCGGAGTAGGCCTAGGGCCAGGAGTTGGAGCTGTGGCTAGGGGTAAGGGTGGGGGTGGGCCTATTGGTAGGGGGAGCTGTAGGGCCAGGGGTAGTGGTAGGACCAGAGGTAGTGCTAGGCGTAGGCCTAGGGCGCAGGGTATTGCTCGGGGTAGGGTTAGTTTAAGGGCTAGTGTTTGGCAGAGGCCCACGGGCAGTGTTAGGGTTAGGGCTCATGTTAAGCCTAGGACTAGTGGTAGTGGTAGGGGTTGGCCGAGGGCTAGGGGTAGGTGTCACGAAATGGCTCCGGGTAGTCCTAGGACTCGGAACAGGTGTAGGGCTGCATTAGGGTGTGGTAAGGGTGGGTCCAGGGTGATTTCGTAGGACACGGGTTACTGCTCTGGCTAACGATAGGGCAAGGTGTACTGGTCGGCCTCGGGCAAGTGGTAGGCCTCTGACAAGAGAGAGCACTGGGCGTAGGTCTAGGGCCTTAGCTAGGGCTAGTGGGAGCGGTAGGCGTAGCGTTGGGATAGGCATAGGTCAAGGGGTGGGTGTCGGGGTAAACTTCGGAATAGGCTTTGGGCCAGGAGTTGGAGTTTTGGCTAGGGGTAGGTATTTGCGTGGACCTATGATTATGGGGAGCTGTAGGGCCAGGGGTAGAGGTAGGACCAGAGGTAGTGCTATGCGTAGTCCTAGGGCGAGATGTAGTGCTCTGGGTAGGGATGGTGAAGGGCTAGTGGTTAGCTGAGGCCCACGGGCAGTGTTACGGTTGGGTCTCTTGTTAGGCCTAGGACTAGTGGTAGTGGTAGGGGTTGGCCGAGGGCTCAGGGTAGGTGTCACGGGAGGGCTACGGGTAATCCTAGGACTCGGAACGGGTGTAGGGCTGGATTAGGGTGTGGTAAGGGTGGGTCCAGGGTGATTTCATAAAACACGGGTTAGTGCTCTGGCTAACGGTAGGGCAAGGTGTACTGGTCGGCCTCGGGCAACTGGTAGGCCTCTGACTAGAGAGAGCACTGGGCGTTGGTCTAGGGCCCGAGCTAGGGCTAGTGGGAGCGGTAGGCGTAGCACTGTGGTAGGCAAAGGGCAAGGGGTGGGTGTCGGGGTAAACCTCGGAGTAGGCCTAGGACCAGGAGTGGGAGCTGTGTCTAGGGGTAGGGATGGGGGTGGGCTTATGGGTAGGGGGAGCTGTAGGGCCAGGGGTAGCGGTAGGACCAGAGGTAGTGCCAGGCGTACGCCTAGGGCGAGGGGTAGTGCTCGGGGTGACCTAACCCTAACCCTAACCCTAACCCTAACCCTAACCCTAAACCTAACCCTAACACCAACCCTAACCCTAATCCTAAGCCTAACCCTAACACCAACCCTAACCCTAACACCAACCCTAACCCTAATCCTAACCCTAAACCTAACACCAACCCTAACCCTAACCCTAACCCTAAACCCTTACCCTAACCCTTACCCTAACCCTAACAAGGGAAATGTGTACTAGTCAGCGACGGGCAAGTTCTAGGCCTCCGACTAGAGGGAGCCATGGGCGTTGGTCTAGGGCCCGAGCTAGGGCTAGTGGGAGCGTTAGGCATAGCGCTGGGGTAGGCATAGGTCAAGGGTGGGTGTCGAGGTAAACCTCGGAGTAGGCCTAGGGCCAGGAGTGGGAGCTGTGGCTAGGGGTAGGGTGGGGGTGGGCCTATGGGTAGGGGGAGCTGTAGGGCCAGGGGTAGTGGTAGGACCAGAGGTAGTGCTAGGCGTAGGCCTAGGGCGAGGGGTAGTGCTCGGGGTAGGGTTAGTTGAAGGGCTAGTGGTTGGCAGAGGCCCACGGGCAGTGTTAGGGTTAGGGCTCATGTTAAGCCTATAAATAGTAGTAGTGGTAGGGGTT
This sequence comes from Rhinolophus hipposideros, assembly GCF_964194185.1. NCBI lineage: Eukaryota > Metazoa > Chordata > Mammalia > Chiroptera > Rhinolophidae > Rhinolophus > Rhinolophus hipposideros. The sequence goes on along the minus strand of NW_027669133.1, from coordinate 195,801 downwards.
GGCCGAGGGCTAGGGGTAGGTGTCACGGGAGGGCTCCGGGTAGTCCTAGGACTCAGAACAGGTGTAGGGCTTGATTAGGGTGTGGTAAGGGTGGGTCCAGGGTGATTTCGTAGGACACGGGTTACTGCTCTGGCTAACGGTAGGGCAAGGTGTACTTGTCGGCGACGGGCAAGTGCTAGGTCTCGGACTAGATGAGCACTGGGCTTTGGTCTAGGGCCCGAGCTAGGGCTAGTGGGTGCGATAGGCATAGCACTGGGGTAGGCATAGGGCAAGGGGTGGGTGTCGGGGTAAACCTCGGAGTAGGCTTTGGACCAGAGGTTGGAGTTGTGGCTAGGGGTAGGGATGGGGGTGGGCCTATTAGTAGGGGGAGCTGTAGGGCCATGGGTAGGGGTAGGACCAGAGGTAGTGCTCGGGGTAGGGTTAGTTGAAGGGCTAGTGTTTGGCAGAGGCCCACGGGCAGTGTTAGGGTTAGGGCTCATGTTAAGCCTAGGACTAGTGGTAGTGGTAGGGGTTGGCCGAGGGCTAGGGGTAGGTGTCACGAAATGGCTCCGGGTAGTCCTAGGACTCGGAACAGGTGTAGGGCTGCATTAGGGTGTGGTAAGGGTGGGTCCAGGGTGATTTCGTAGGACACGGGTTACTGCTCTGGCTAACGGTAGGGCAAGGTGTACTGGTCGGCCTCGGGCAAGTGGTAGGCCTCTGACAAGAGAGAGCACTGGGCGTAGGTCTAGGGCCTGAGCTAGGGCTAGTGGGAGCGGTAGGCGTAGCGCTGGGATAGGCATAGGTCAAGGGGTGGGTGTCGGGGTAAACTTCGGAATAGGCTTTGGGCCAGGAGTTGGAGTTTTGCTAGGGGTAGGGATTTGGGTGGACCTATGGTTATGGGGAGCTGTAGGGCCAGGGGTAGAGGTAGGACCAGAGGTAGTGCTATGCGTAGGCCTAGGGCGAGGGGTAGTTCTCTGTGTAGGGATGGTGAAGGGCTAGTGGTTAGCTGAGGCCCACGGGCAGTGTTACGGTTGGGGCTCTTGTTAGGCCTAGGACTAGTGGTAGTGGTAGGGGTTGGCCGAGGGCTCAGGGTAGGTGTCACGGGAGGGCTACGGGTAATCCTAGGACTCGGAACGGGTGTAGGGCTGGATTAGGGTGTGGTAAGGGTGGGTACAGGGTGATTTCATAAAACACGGGTTAGTGCTCTGGCTAACGGTAGGGCAAGGTGCACTGGTCGGCCTCGGGCAACTGGTAGGCCTCTGACTAGAGAGAGCACTGGGCGTTGGTCTAGGGCCCGAGCTAGTGCTAGTGGGAGCGGTAGGCGTAGCGCTGGGATAGACATAGGGCAAGGGGTAGGTGTCGGGGTAAACTTCGGAGTAGGCTTTGGGCCAGGAGTTGGAGTTTTGGCTAGGGGTAGGGATGGGGGTGGGCCCAGGGGTAGGGGGAGCTGTAGGGCCAGGGGTAGGGGTAGGACCAGAGGTAGTGCTAGGCGTAGGCCTAGGGCGAGGGGTAGTGCTCGGGGTAGGGTTAGTTGAAGGGCTAGTGTTTGGCAGAGGCCCACGGACAGTGTTAGGGTTAGGGCTCATGTTAGGCCTAGGACAAGTGGTAGTGGTAGGGGATAGCCGAGGGCTAGGGGTAGGTGTCACGGGAGGGCTCCGGGTAGTCCTAGGACTCCGAACGGATGTGGGGCATGATTAGGGTGTGGCTAATGGTGGGTCCAGGGTCATTTCGTAGGACAAGGGTTAGTGATCTGGCTTTCGGTAGGGCAAGGTGTATTGGTCGGTGACGGGCAAGTGCTAGGCTTCGAACTAGAGGGAGCCATGGGCGTTGGTCTAGGGCCCGAGCTAGGGCTAGTGGGAGCGGTAGGCGTAGCGCTGGGGTAGGCATAGGGCAAGGGGTGGGTGTCGAGGTAAACCTCGGAGTAGGCCTAGGGCCAGGAGTGGGAGCTGTGGCTAGGGGTAAGGGTGGGGGTGGGCCTATGGGTAGGGGGAGCTGTAGGGCCAGGGGTAGTGGTAGGACGAGAGGTAGTGCTAGGCGTAGGCCTAGGGCGAGGGGTAGTGCTCGGGGTAGGGTTAGTTGAAGGGATAGTGTTTGGCAGAGGCCCACGGGCAGTGTTAGGGTTAGGGCTCATGTTAAGCCTAGGACTAGTGGTAGTGGTAGGGGTTGGCCGAGGGCTAGGGGTAGGTGTCACGAAATGGCTCCGGGTAGTTTTAGGACTCGGAACAGGTGTAGGGCTGTATTACGGTGTGGTAAGGGTGGGTCCGAGGTGATTTCGTAGGACACGGGTTACTGCTCTGGCTAACGGTAGAGCAAGTTGTACTGGTCGGCCTCGGGCAAGTGGTAGGCCTCTGACTAGAGAGAGCACTGGTCGTTGGTCTAGGGCCCGAGCTAGGGCTAGTGGGAGCGGTAGGCGTAGCGCTGGGATAGGCATAGGGCAAGGTGTGGGTGTCGGGGTAAACTTTGGAGTAGGCTTTGGGCCAGGATTTGGAGTTTTGGCTAGGGGTAGGGATGGGGGTGGGCCCAGAGGTAGGCGGAGCTGTAGGGCCAGGGGTAGGGGTAGGACCAGAGGTAGTGCTAGGCGTAGGACTAGGGCGAGGGGTAGTGCTCGGGGTAAGGTTAGTTGAAGGGATAGTGGTTGGCAGAGGCCTACGGGCAGTGTTAGGGTTAGGGCTCATGTTAAGCCTAGGACTAGTGGTAGTGGTAGGGGTGGGCCAAGGGCTAGGGGTAGGTGTCAAGGGAAAGCTCCGGATAGTTCTAGGACTCAGAACAGGTGTAGGGCTGGATTAGGGTGTGGTAAGGGTGGGTCCAGGGTGATTTCGTAGGACACGGGTTACTGCTCTGGCTAACGGTAGGGCAAGGTGTACTGGTCGGCGACGGGCAAGTGCTAGGCCTCGGACTAGATGAGCACTGGGCTTTGGTCTAGGGCCCGAGGTAGGGCTAGTGGGAGCGATAGGCGTAGCGCTGGCGTAGGCATAGGGCAAGGGGTGGGTGTCGGGGTATACCTCGGAATAGGCTTTGGGCCAGAGGTTGGAGTTATGGCTAGGGGTATGGATGGGGGTGGGCCTATTAGTAGGGGGAGCTGTAGGGCCAGGGGTAGGGGTAGGACCAGAGGTAGTGCTAGGCGTAGGCCTAGGGCGAGGGGTAGTGCTCGGGGTAGGGTTAGGTGAAGGGCTAGTGGTTGGCAGAGGCCCACGGACAGTGTTAGGTTTAGGGCTCATGTTAGGCCTAGGACTAGTGGTAGTGGTAGGGGATAGCCGAGGGCTAGGGGTAGGTGTCACGGGAGGGCTCCGGGTAGTCCTAGGACTCCGAACGGATGTGGGGCATGATTAGGGTGTGGCTAATGGTGGGTCCAGGGTGATTTCGTAGGACAAGGGTTAGTGATCTGGCTTTCGGTAGGGCAGGGTGTATTGGTCGGTGACGGGAAAGTGCTAGGCTTCGGACTAGAGTGAGCACTGGGCGTTGTTCTAGGACCCGAGGTAGGGCTAGTGGGAGCGGTAGACGTAGCGCTATGGTAGGCAAAGGGCAAGGGGTGGGTGTCGGGTAAACCTCGGAGTAGGCCTAGGACCAGGAGTGGGAGCTGTGTCTAGGGGTAGGGATGGGGGTGGGCCTATGGGTAGGGGGAGCTGTAGGGCCAGGGGTAGGGGTAGGACCAGAGGTAGTGCCAGGCGTACGCCTAGGGCGAGGGGTAGTGCTCGGGGTGACCTAACCCTAACCCTAACCCTAACCTTAAACCTAACACCAACCCTAACCCTAATCCTAACCCTAAACCTAACACCAACCCTAACCCTTACCTTAACCCTAAACCCTAACCCTAACCCTTACCCTAACCCTAACAAGGGCAATGTGTACTAGTCAGCGACGGGCAAGTTCTAGGCCTCGGACTAGAGGGAGCCATGGGCGTTGGTCTAGGGCCCGAGCTAGGGCTAGTGGGAGCGGTAGGCGTAGCGCTGGGGTAGGCATAGGGCAAGGGGTGGGTGTCGAGGTAAACCTCGGAGTAGGCCTAGGGCCAGAAGTTGGAGCTGTGGCTAGGGGTAGGGGTGGGGGTGGGCCTATGGGTAGGGGGAGCTGTAGGGCTAGGGGTAGTGGTAAGACCAGGGGTAGTGCTAGGCGTAGGCCTAGGGCGAGGGGTAGTGCTCGGGGTAGGGTTAGTTGAAGGGCTAGTGTTTGGCAGAAACCCACGGGCAGTGTTAGGGTTAGGGCTCATGTTAAGCCTAGGACTAGTGGTAGTGGTAGGGGTTGGCCGAGGGCTAGGGGTAGGTGTCACGAAATGTCTCCGGGTAGTCCTAGGACTCGGAACAGGTGTAGGGCTGTATTAGGGTGTGGTAAGGGTGGGTCCAGGGTGATTTCGTAGGACACGGGTTACTGCTCTGGCTAACGGTAGGGCAAGGTGTACTGGTCGGCCTCGGGCAACTGGTAGGCCTCTGACTAGAGAGAGCACTGGGCGTTGGTCTAGGGCCCGAGCTAGGGCTAGTGGGAGCGGTAGGCGTAGCGCTGGGATAGGCATAGGGAAAGGGGTGGGTGTCGGGGTAAACTTCGGAGTAGGCTTTGGGCCAGGATTTGGAGTTTTGGCTAGGGGTAGGGATGGGTGTGGGCCCAGGGGTAGGGGGAGCTGTAGGGCCAGTGGTAGGGGTAGGACCAGAGGTAGTGCTAGGCGTAGGCCTAGGGCGAGGGGTAGTGCTCGGGGTAGGGTTAGTTGAAGGGCTAGTCGTTGGCAGAGGCCCACGGGCAGTGATAGGGTTAGGGCTCATGTTAAGCCTAGGACTAGTGGTAGTGGTAGGGGTGGGCCGAGGGCTAGGGGTAGGTGTCACGGGAGGGCTCCGGTTAGTCCTAGGATTCAGAACAGGTGTAGGGCTGGATTAGGGTGTGGTAAGGGTGGGTCCAGGGTGATTACGTAGGACACGGGTTACTGCTCTGGCTAACGGTAGGGCAAGGTGTACTGGTCGGCGACGGGAAAGTGCTAGGCCTCGGACTAGATGAGCACTGGGCTTTGGTCTAGGGCCCGAGCTAGGGCTAGTGGGTGCGATAGGCGTAGCACTGGGGTAGGCATAAAGCAAGGGGTGGGTGTCGGGGTAAACCTCGGAGTAGGCTTTGGACCAGAGGTTGGAGTTGTGGCTAGGGGTAGGGATGGGGGTGGGCCTATTAGTAGGGGGAGCTGTAGGGCCAGGGGTAGGGGTAGGACCAGAGGTAGTGCTAGGCGTAAGCCTAGGGCGAGGGGTAGTGCTCGGGGTAGGGTTAGGGGAAGGGCTAGTGGTTGGCAGAGGCCCACGGACAGTATTAGGTTTAGGGCTCATGTTAGGCCTAGGACTAGTGGTAGTGATAGGGGATAGCCGAGGGCTAGGGGTAGGTGTCACGGGAGGGCTCCGGGTAGTCCTAGGACTCCGAACGGATGTGGGGCATGATTAGGGTGTGGCTAATGGTGGGTCCAGGGTGATTTCGTAGGACAAGGGTTAGTGATCTGGCTTTCGGTAGGGCAAGGTGTATTGGTCGGTGACGGGCAACTGCTAGGCTTCGGACTAGAGGGAGCCATGGGCGTTGGTCTAGGGCCCGAGATAGGGCTAGTGGGAGCGGTAGGCGTAGCGCTGGGGTAGGCATAGGGCAAAGGGTGGGTGTCGAGGTAAACCTCGGAGTAGGCCTAGGGCCAGGAGAGGGAGCTGTGGCTAGGGGTAGGGTTGGGGGTGGGCCCAGGGGTAGTCGGAGCTGTAGGGCCAGGGGTAGGGGTAGGACCCGAGGTAGTGCCAGGCGTACGCCTAGGGCGAGGGGTAGTGCTCGGGGTGACCTAACCCTAACCCTAACCCTAACCCAAAACCTAACACCAATCCTAACCCTAATTCTAACCCTAACCCTAACACCAACCATAACACTAAGACCAACCCTAACCCTAATCCTAACCCTAAACCTAACACCAACCCTAACCCTAGCCTTAACCCTAAACCCTAACCCTAACCCTTACCCTAACCCTAACAAGGGCAATGTGTACTAGTCAGCGACGGGCAAGTTCTAGGCCTCGGACTAGAGGGAGCCATGGGCGTTGGTCTAGGGCCCGAGCTAGGGCTAGTGGGAGCGGTAGGCGTAGCGCTGGGGTAGGCATAGGGCAAGGGGTGGGTGTCGAGGTAAACCTCGGAGTAGGCCTAGGGCCAGGAGTGGGAGCTGTGGCTAGGGGTAGGGGTGGGGGTGGGCCTATGGGTAGGGGGAGCTGTAGGGCTAGGGGTAGTGGTAGGACCAGAGGTAGTGCTAGGCGTAGGCCTAGGGCGAGGGGTAGTGCTCGGGGTAGGGTTAGTTGAACGGCTAGTGGTTGGTAGAGGCCCACGGGCAGTGTTAGAGTTAGGGCTCATGTTAAGCCTAGGACTAGTGGTAGTGGTAGGGGTGGGCCGAGGTCTAGGGGTAGGTGTCACGGGAGGGCTCCGGTTAGTCCTAGGACTCAGAACAGGTGTAGGGCTGGATTAGGGTGTGGTAAGTTTAGGTCCAGGGTGATTACGTAGGACACGGGTTACTGCTCTGGCTAACGGTAGGGCAAGGTGTACTTGTCGGCGACGGGCAAGTGCTAGGCCTCGGACTAGATGAGCACTGGGCTTTGGTCTAGGGCCCGAGCTAGGGCTAGTGGGTGCGATAGGCGTAGCACTGGGGTAGGCATAGGGCAAGGGGTGGGTGTCGGGGTAAACCTCGGAGTAGGCTTTGGACCAGAGGTTGGAGTTGTGGCTAGGGGTAGGGATGGGGGTGGGCCTATTAGTAGGGGGAGCTGTAGGGCCATGGGTAGGGGTAGGACCAGAGGTAGTGCTAGGCGTAAGCCTCTGGCGAGGGGTAGTGCTCGGGGTAGGGTTAGGGGAAGGGCTAGTGGTAGGCAGAGGTTCACGAACAGTGTTAGGGTTAGGGCTCATGTTAGGCCTAGGACTAGTGGTAGTGGTAGGGGATAGCCGAGGGCTAGGGGTAGGTGTCACGGGAGGGTTCCGGGTAGTCCTAGGACTCAGAACGGATGTGGGGCATGATTAGGGTGTGGCTAATGGTGGGTCCAGGGTGATTTCGTAGGACAAGGGTTAGTGATCTGGCTTTCGGTAGGGCAGGGTGTATTGGTCGGTGACGGGCAAGTGCTAGGCTTCGGACTAGAGTGAGCACTGGGCGTTGGTCTAGGGCCCGAGGTAGGGCTAGTTGGAGCGGTAGGCGTAGCGCTGGGGTAGGCATAGGGCAAGGGGTGGGTGTCGAGGTAAACCTCGGAGTAGGCCTAGGGCCAGGAGTTGGAGCTGTGGCTAGGGGTAAGGGTGGGGGTGGGCCTATGGGTAGGGGGAGCTGTAGGGCCAGGGGTAGTGGTAGGACCAGAGGTAGTGCTAGGCGTAGGCCTAGGGCGAGGGGTAGTGCTCGGGGTAGGGTTAGTTAAAGGGCTAGTGTTTGGCAGAGGCCCACGGGCAGTGTTAGGGTTAGGGCTCATGTTAAGCCTAGGACTAGTGGTAGTGGTAGGGGTTGGCCGAGGGCTAGGGGTAGGTGTCACGAAATGGCTCCGGGTAGTCCTAGGACTCGGAACAGGTGTAGGGCTGCATTAGGGTGTGGTAAGGGTGGGTCCAGGGTGATTTCGTAGGACACGGGTTACTGCTCTGGCTAACGGTAGGGCAAGGTGTACTGGTCGGCCTCGGGCAAGTGGTAGGCCTCTGACAAGAGAGAGCACTGGGCGTAGGTCTAGGGCCTGAGCTGGGGCTAGTGGGAGCGGTAGGCGTAGCGCTGGGATAGGCATAGGTCAAGGGGTGGGTGTCGGGGTAAACTTCGGAATAGGCTTTGGGCCAGGAGTTGGAGTTTTGGCTAGGGGTAGGGATTTGGGTGGACCTATGGTTATGGGGAGCTGTAGGGCCAGGGGTAGAGGTAGGACCAGAGGTAGTGCTATGCATAGGCTTAGGGCGAGGGGTAGTGCTCTGGGTAGGTATGGTGAAGGGCTAGTAGTTAGCTGAGGCCCACGGGCAGTGTTACGGTTGGGGCTCTTGTTAGTCCTAGGACTAGTGGTAGTGGTAGGGGTTGGCCGAGGGCTCAGGGTAGGTGTCACGGGAGGGCTACGGGTAATCCTAGGACTCGGAACGGGTGTAGGGCTGGATTAGGTTGTGGTAAGGGTGGGTCCAGGGTGATTTCATAAAACACGGGTTAGTGCTATGGCTAACGGTAGGGCAAGGTGTACTGGTCGGCGTCGGGCAAGTGGTAGGCCTCGGACAAAAGGGAGCACAGGGCGTTGGTCTAGGGCCCGAGCTAGGGCTAGTGAGAGCGGTAGGCGTAGCACTGGGGTAGGCATAAGGCAAGGGGTGGGTGTTGGGGTAAACCTCGGTGTAAGCTTTGGGCCAGGAGTTGGAGTTGAGGCTAGGGGTAGGGATGGGGGTGGGCCTATGGGTAGGGGCAGCTGTAGAGCCAAGGGTAGGTGTAGGACAAGAGGTAGTGGTAGGCGTAGGCCTAGGGCGATTGGTAGTGCTCGGGGTAGGGTTAGGTGAAGGGCTAGTGGTTGGCAGAGACCCACGGACAGTGTTAGGGTTAGGGCTCATGTTAGGCCTAGGACTAATGGTAGTGGTAGGAAATGGCCGATAGCTAGGGGTAGGTGTCACGGGAGGGCTCTGGGTAGTCCTAGGACTCCGAACGGATGTGGGGCATGATTAGAGTGTGGCTAATGGTGGGTGAAGGGTGATTTCGTAGGACAAGGGTTAGTGCTCTGGCTATCGGTAGGGCAAGGTGTACTGGTCGGTGACGGGCAAGTGCTAGGCTTCTGACTAGAGTGAGCACTGGGCGTTGGTCTAGGGCCCGAGGTAGGGCTAGTGGGAGAGGGAGACGTAGCGCTGGGGTAGGCAAAGGGCAAGGGGTGGGTGTCGGGGTAAACCTCGGAGTAGGCCAAGGACCAGGAGTGGGAGCTGTGGCTGGGGGTAGGGATGGCGGTGGGCCTATGGGTAGGGGGAGATGTACGGCCAGGGGTAGGGGTAGGACCAGAGGTAGTGCCTGGTGTAGGCCTAGGGCGAGGGGTATTGCTCGAAGTAACCTAACCCTAACCCTAACCCTAACCCTAAAACTAACCCTAACCCTAACCCTAACCCTAACACCAAAACTAACCCTAAACCTAACACTAACCCTAACCATAAACCTAAACGCAACCCTAACCCTAATCCTAACCCTAACCCTAACACCAATCCTAACCCTTACCCTAACCCTAAACCCTAACCCTAACCCTAACCCTAACCCTAACCCTAACCCTAACAAGGGCAAGATGTACTAGTCAGCGACGTGCAAGTTCTAGGCCTCGGACTAGAGGGAGCCATGGGCGTTGGTCTAGGGCCCGAGCTAGGGGTAGTGGGAGCGGTAGGCGTAACGCTGGGGTAGGCATAGGGCAAGGGGTGGGTGTCGAGGTAAACCTCGGAGTAGGCCTAGGGCCAGGAGTGGGAGCCTGGCTAGGGGTAGGGGTGGGGGTGGGCCTATGGGTAGGGGGAGCTGTAGGGCCAGGGGTAGTGATATGACCAGAGATAGTGCTAGGCGTAGGCCTAGGGCGAGGGGTAGTGCTCGGGGTTGGGTTAGTTGAAGGGCTAGTGGTTGGCAGAGGCCCACGGGCAGTGTTAGGGTTAGGGCTCATGTTAAGCCTAGGACTAGTGGTTGTGGTAGGGATTGGCCGAAGGCTAGGGGTAGGTGTCACGGGAGGGCTCCGGGTAGGTCTAGGACTCGGAACAGTTGTAGGGCTGGATTACGGTTGGTAAGGGTGCGTCCAGGGTGATTTCGTAGGACACGGGTTACTGCTCTGGCTAAAGGTTGGGCAAGGTGTACTGGTCGGCGACGGGCAAGTGCTAGGCCTCGGACTAGATGAGCACTGGGCGTTGGTCTAGGGCCCGAGCTAGGGCTAGTGGGAGCGGTAGGCGTAGCGCTGTGGTAGGCAAAGGGCAAGGGGTGGGTGTCGGGGTAAACCTCGGAGTAGGCCCAGGACCAGGAGTGGGAGCTGTGTCTAGGGGTAGGGATGGGGGTGGGCCTATGGGTAGGGGGAGCTGTAGGGCCAGGGGTAGCGGTAGGACCAGAGGTAGTGCCAGGCGTACGCCTAGGGCGAGGGGTAGTGCTCGGGGTGACCTAACCCTAACCCTAACCCTAACCCTAACCCTAAACCTAACCCTAACACCAAACCTAACCCTAATCCTAACCCTAACCCTAACACCAACCCTAACCCTAACACCAACCCTAACCCTAATCCTAACTCTAAACCTAACACCAACCCTAACCCTAACCCTAACCCTAAACCCTTACCCTAACCCTTACCCTAACCCTAACAAGGGCAATGTGTACTAGTCAGCGACGGGCAAGTTCTAGGCCTCCGACTAGAGGGAGCCATGGGCGTTGGTCTAGGGCCCGAGCTAGGGCTAGTGGGAGCGTTAGGCGTAGCGCTGGGGTAGGCATAGGGCAAGGGGTGGGTGTCGAGGTAAACCTCGGAGTAGGCCTAGGGCCAGGAGTGGGAGCTGTGGCTAGGGGTAGGGTGGGGGTGGGCCTATGGGTAGGGGGACCTGTAGGGCCAGGGGTAGTGGTAGGACCAGAGGTAGTGCTAGGCGTAGGCCTAGGGCGAGGGGTAGTGCTCGGGGTAGGGTTAGTTGAAGGGCTAGTGGTTGGCAGAGGCCCACGGGCAGTGTTAGGGTTAGGGCTCATGTTAAGCCTATAAATAGTAGTAGTGGTAGGGGTTGGCCGAGGGCTAGGGGTAGGTGTCACGGGAGGGCTCCGGGTAGTCCTAGGACTCAGAACAGGTGTAGGGCTTGATTAGGGTGTGGTAAGGGTGGGTCCAGGGTGATTTCGTAGGACACGGATTACTGCTCTGGCTAACGGTAGGGCAAGGTGTACTGGTAGGCGACGGGCAAGTGCTAGGCCTCGGACTAGATGAACACTGGGCTTTGGTCTAGGGCCCGAGCTAGGGCTAGTGGGAGCGTTAGGCGTAGCACTGGGGTAGGCATAGGGCAAGGGGTGGGTGTCGGGGTGAACTTCGGAGTAGGCTTTGGGCCAGGAGTTGGAGTTTTGGCTAGGGGTAGGGATGGGGGTGGGCCCAGGGGTAGGGGGAGCTGTAGGGCCAGGGGTAGGGGTAGGACCAGAGGTAGTGCTAGGCGTAGGCCTAGGGCGAGGGGTAGTGCTCGGGGTAGGGTTAGTTGAAGGGCTAGTGGTTGGCAGAGGCCCACGGGCAGTGTTAGGGTTAGGGCTCATGTTAAGCCTATAAATAGTAGTAGTGGTAGGGGTTGGCCGAGGGCTAGGGGTAGGTGTCACGGGAGGGCTCCGGGTAGTCCTAGGACTCAGAACAGGTGTAGGGCTTGATTAGGGTGTGGTAAGGTGGGTCCAGGGTGATTTCGTAGGACACGGGTTACTGCTCTGGCTAACGGTAGGGCAAGGTGTACTGGTCGGCGACGGGCAAGTGCTAGGTCTCGGACTAGATGAGCACTGGGCTTTGGTCTAGGGCCCGAGCTAGGGCTAGTGGGAGCGATAGGCGTAGCGCTGGGGTAGGCATAGGGCAAGGGGTGGGTGTCGGGGTGAACCTCGGAGTAGGCTTTGGGCCAGAGGTTGGAGTTGTGGCTAGGGGTAGGGATGGGGGTGGGCCTATTAGTAGGGGGAGCTGTAGGGCCAGTGGTAGGGGTAGGACCAGAGGTAGTGCTAGGCGTACGCCTCGGGCGATGGGTAGTGCTCGGGGTAGGGTTAGGTGAAGGGTTAGTGGTTGGCAGAAGCCCACGGACAGTGTTAGTGTTAGGGCTCATGTTAGGCCTAAGACTAGTGGTAGTGGTAGGGGATAGCCGAGGGCTAGGGGTAGGTGTCACTGGAGGGCTCCGGGTAGTCCTAGGACTCCGAACGGATGTGGGGCATGATTAGGGTGTGGCTAATGGTGGGTCCAGGGTGATTTCGTAGGACAAGGGTTGGTGATCTGGCTTTCGGTAGGGCAAAATGTATTGGTCGGTGACGGGCAAGTGCTAGGCTTCGGACTAGAGGGAGCCATGGGCGTTGGTCTAGGGCCCGAGCTAGGGCTAGTGGGAGCGGTAGGCGTAGCGCTGGGGTAGGCATAGGGCAAGGGGTGGGTGTCGAGGTAAACCTCGGAGTAGGCCTAGGGCCAGGAGTTGGAGCTGTGGCTAGGGGTAAGGGTGGGTGTGGGCCTATTGGTCGGGGGAGCTGTAGGGCCAGGGGTAGTGGTAGGACCAGAGGTAGTGCTAGGCGTAGGCCTAGGGCGAGGGGTAGTGCTCGGGGTAGGGTTAGTTGAAGGGCTAGTGTTTGGCAGAGGCCCACGGGCAGTGTTAGGGTTAGGGCTCATGTTAAGCCTAGGACTAGTGGTAGTGGTAGGGGTTGGCCGAGGGCTAGGGGTAGGTGTCACGAAATGGCTCCGGGTAGTCCTAGGACTCGGAACAGGTGTAGGGCTGCATTAGGGTGTGGTAAGGGTGGGTCCAGGGTGATTTCGTAGGACACGGGTTACTGCTCTGGCTAACGGTAGGGCAAGGTGTACTGGTCGGCCTCGGGCAAGTGGTAGGCCTCTGACAAGAGAGAGCACTGGGCGTAGGTCTAGGGCCTGAGCTAGGGCTAGTGGGAGCGGTAGGCGTAGCGCTGGGATAGGCATAGGTCAAGGGGTGGGTGTCGGGGTAAACTTCGGAATAGGCTTTGGGCCAGGAGTTGGAGTTTTGGCTAGGGGTAGGGATTTGGGTGGACCTATGGTTATGGGGAGCTGTAGGGCCAGGGGTAGAGGTAGGACCAGAGGTAGTGCTATGCGTAGGCCTAGGGCGAGGGGTAGTTCTCTGGGTAGGGATGGTGAAGGGCTAGTGGTTAGCTGAGGCCCACGGGCAGTGTTACGGTTGGGGCTCTTGTTAGGCCTAGGACTAGTGGTAGTGGTAGGGGTTGGCCGAGGGCTCAGGGTAGGTGTCACGGGAGGGCTACGGGTAATCCTAGGACTCGGAACGGGTGTAGGGCTGGATTAAGGTGTGGTAAGGGTGGGTCCAGGGTGATTTCATAAAACACGGGTTAGTGCTCTGGCTAACGGTAGGGCAAGGTGTACTGGTCGGCCTCGGGCAACTGGTAGGCCTCTGACTAGAGAGAGCACTGGGCGTTGGTCTAGGGCCCGAGCTAGGGCTAGTGGGAGCGGTAAGCGTAGCGCTGGGATAGACATAGGGCAAGGGGTAGGAGTCGGGGTAAACTTCGGAGTAGGCTTTGGGCCAGGAGTTGGAGTTTTGGCTAGGGGTAGGGATGGGGGTGGGCCCAGAAGTAGGGGGAGCTATAGGGCCAGGGGTAGGGGTAGGACCAGAGGTAGTGCTAGGCGTAGGCCTAGGGCGAGGGGTAGTGCTCGGGGTAGGGTTAGTTGAAGGGCTAGTGTTTGGCAGAGGCCCACGGACAGTGTTAGGGTTAGGGCTCATGTTAGGCCTAGGACTAGTGGTAGTGGTAGGGGATAGCCGAGGGCTAGGGGTAGGTGTCACGGGAGGGCTCCGGGTAGTCCTAGGACTCCGAACGGATGTGGGGCATGATTAGGGTGTTGCTAATGGTGGGTCCAGGGTGATTTCGTAGGACAAGGGTTAGTGATCTGGCTTTCGGTAGGGCAAGGTGTATTGGTCGGTGACGGGCAAGTGCTAGGCTTCGGACTAGAGGGAGCCATGGGCGTTGGTCTAGGGCCCGAGCTAGGGCTAGTGGGAGCGGTAGGCGTAGCGCTGGGGTAGGCATAGGGCAAGGGGTGGGTGTCGAGGTAAATCTCGGAGTAGGCCTAGGGCCAGGAGTGGGAGCTGTGGCTAGGGGTAAGGGTGGAGGTGGGCCTATGGGTAGGGGGAGCTGTAGGGCCAGGGGTAGTGGTAGGACCAGAGGTAGTACTAGGCGTAGGCCTAGGGCGAGGGGTAGTGCTTGGGGTAGGGTTAGTTGAAGGGCTAGTGTTTGGCAGAGGCCCACGGGCAGTGTTAGAGTTAGGGCTCATGTTAAGCCTAGGACTAGTGGTAGTGGTAGGGGTTGGCCGAGGGCTAGGGGTAGGTGTCACGAAATGGCTCCGGGTAGTTTTAGGACTCGGAACAGGTGTAGGGCTGTATTAGGGTGTGGTAAGGGTGGGTCCGGGGTGATTTCGTAGGACACAGGTTACTGCTCTGGCTAACGGTAGGGCAAGGTGTACTGGTCGGCCTCGGGCAAGTGGTAGGCCTCTGACTAGAGAGAGCACTGGGCGTTGGTCTAGGGCCCGAGCTAGGGCTAGTGGGAGCGGTAGGCGTAGCGCTGGGATAGGCATAGGGCAAGGTGTGGGTGTCGGGGTAAACTTCGGAGTAGGCTTTGGGCCAGGAGTTGGAGTTTTGGCTAGGGGTAGGGATGGGGGTGGGCCCAGAGGTAGGCGGAGCTGTAGGGCCAGGGGTAGGGGTAGGACCAGAGGTAGTGCTAGGCGTAGGCCTAGGGCGAGGGGTAGTGCTCGGGGTTAGGTTAGTTGAAGGGCTAGTGGTTGGCAGAGGCCTACGGGCAGTGTTAGGGTTAGGGCTCATGTTAAGCCTAGGACTAGTGGTAGTGGTAGGGGTGGGCCGAGGGCTAGGGGTAGGTGTCACGGGAGGGCTCCGGTTAGTCCTAGGACTCAGAACAGGTGTAGGGCTGGATTAGGGTGTGGTAAGGGTGGGTCCAGGGTGATTTCGTAGGACACGGGTTACTGCTCTGGCTAACGGTAGGGCAAGGTGTACTGGTCGGCGACGGGCAAGTGCTAGGCCTCGGACTAGATGAGCACTGGGCTTTGGTCTAGGGCCCGAGCTAGGGCTAGTGGGAGCGATAGGCGTAGCGCTGGGGTAGGCATAGGGCAAGGGGTGGGTGTCGGGGTAAACCTCGGAATAGGCTTTGGGCCAGAAGTTGGAATTATGGCTAGGGGTATGGATGGGGGTGGGCCTATTAGTAGGGGGAGCTGTAGGGCCAGGGGTAGGGGTAGGACCAGAGGTAGTGCTAGGCGTAGGCCTAGGGCGAGGGGTAGTGCTCGGGGTAGGGTTAGGTGAAGGGCTAGTGGTTGGCAGAGGCCCACGGACAGTGTTAGGTTTAGGGCTCATGTTAGGCCTAGGACTAGTGGTAGTGGTAGGGGATAACCCAGGGCTAGGGGTCGGTGTCACGGGAGGGCTCCGGGTAGTCCTAGGACTCCGAACGGATGTGGGGCATGATTAGGGTGTGGCTAATGGTGGGTCCAGGGTGATTTCGTAGGACAAGGGTTAGTGATCTGGCTTTCGGTAGGGCAGGGTGTATTGGTCGGTGACGGGAAAGTGCTAGGCTTCGGACTAGAGTGAGCACTGGGCGTTGTTCTAGGACCCGAGGTAGGGCTAGTGGGAGCGGTAGACGTAGCGCTATGGTAGGCAAAGGGCAAGGGGTGGGTGTCGGGTAAACCTCGGAGTAGGCCTAAAACCAGGAGTGGGAGCTGTGTCTAGGGGTAGGGATGGGGGTGGGCCTATGGGTAGGGGGAGCTGTAGGGCCAGGGGTAGGGGTAGGACCAGAGGTAGTGCCAGGCGTACGCCTAGGGCGAGGGGTAGTGGTCGGGGTGACCTAACCCTAACCCTAACCCTAACCCTAAACCTAACACCAACCCTAACCCTAATCCTAACCCTAAACCTAACACCAACCCTAACCCTTACCTTAACCCTAAACCCTAACCCTAACCCTTACCCTAACCCTAACAAGGGCAATGTGAACTAGTCAGCGACGGGCAAGTTCTAGGCCTCGGACTTGAGGGAGCCATGGGCGTTGGTCAAGGGCCCGAGCTAGGGCTAGTGGGAGCGGTAGGCGTAGCGCTGGGGTAGGCATAGGGCAAGGGGTGGGTGTCGAGGTAAACCTCGGAGTAGGCCTAGGGCCAGAAGTTGGAGCTGTGGCTAGGGGTAGGAGTGGGGGTGGGCCTATAAGTAGGGGGAGCTGTAGGGCCAGGGGTAGGGGTAGGACCAGAGGTAGTGCTAGGCGTAGGCCTAGGGCGAGGGGTAGTGCTCGGGGTAGGGTTAGTTGAAGGGCTAGTGTTTGGCAGAGGCCCACGGGCAGTGTTAGGGTTAGTGCTCATGTTAAGCCTAGGACTAGTGGTAGTGGTAGGGGTTGGCCGAGGGCTAGGGGTAGATGTCACGAAATGGCTCCGTGTAGTCCTAGGACTCGGAACAGGTGTAGGGCTGCATTAGGGTGTGGTAAGTGTGGGTCCAGGGTGATTTCGTAGGACACGGGTTACTGCTCTGGCTAACGGTAGGGCAAGGTGTACTGGTCGGCCTCGGGCAAGTGGTAGGCCTCTGACAAGAGAGAGCACTGGACGTAGGTCTAGGGCCTGAGCTAGGGCTAGTGGGAGCGGTAGGCGTAGCGCTGGGATAGGCATAGGTCAAGGGGTGGGTGTCGGGGTAAACTTCGGAATAGGATTTGGGCCAGGAGTTGGAGTTGTGGCTAGGGGTAGGGATGGGGGTGGGCCTATAAGTAGGGGGAGCTGTAGGACAAAAGGTAGGGGTAGGACCTGAGGTAGTGCCAGGCGTAGGCCTAGGGCGAGGGGTAGTGCTCGGGGTAACCTAACCCTAACACTACCCTAACCCTAACCCTAAGCCTAACCCTAACATCAACCCTAACCCTAACACTAACGCTAACCCTAACCCTAAACCTAACACCAACCCTAACCCTAATCCTAACCCTAACCTTAACCCTAACCCTAACCCTAACACCAACCCTAACCCTAACCCTAACCCTAACCCTAACCCTAAACCTAACACCAACCCTAACCCTAACCCTAACCCTAACCCTAACACCAACCCTAAACCCTAACCCTAACCCTAAACCCTAATCCTAACCCTAACCCTAACCCTAACCCTAATTCTAACCCTAACAAGGGCAAAGTGTACTGGTCAGCGACGGGCAATTTCTAGGCCTCGGACTAGAGGGAGCCATGGGCGTTGGTATAGGGCCCGAGCTAGGGCTAGTGGGAGCGGTAGGCGTGACGCTGGGGTAGGCATAGGGCAAGGGGTGGGTGTCGAGGTAAACCTCGGAGTAGGCCTAGGGCCAGGAGTGGGAGCTGTGGCTAGGGGTAGGGATGGGGGTGGGCCTATAAATAGGGGGAGCTGTAGGGCCACGGGTAGGGGTAGGACCAGAGGTAGTGCTACGCGTAAGCCTAGGGCGAGGAGTAGTGCTCGGGGTAGGGTTAGGTGAAGGGCTAGTGGTTGGCAGAGGCCCACGGGCAGTGTTAGGGTTAGGGCTCATGTTAGGCCTAGGACGAGTTGTAGTGGTTGGGGTTAGCCGAGGGCTAGGGGTAGGTGTCACGGGAAGGCTCCTGGTAGTCCTAGGATTCGGAACACGTGTAGGGCTGGATTTGGGTGTGGTAAGGGTGGGTCGAGGTGATTTCGTAGGACACTGGTTACTGCTCTGGCTAACGGTAGGGCAAGGTGTGCTGGACGGGCTCGGGCAAGTGGTAGGCCTCAGACTAGATGAGCACTAGGCGTTGGTCTAGGGCCCGAGCTAGGGCTAGTGGGAGCGGTAGGCGTAGCGCTGGGGTAGGCAAAGGGCAAGGGGTGGGTGTCGGGGTAAACCTCGGAGTAGGCCTAGGAGCAGGAGTGGGAGCTGTGGCTAGGGGTAGGGATGGGGGTGGGCCTATGGGTAGGGGAGCTGTAGGGACAGGGGTAGGGGTGGGACCAGAGGTAGTGCTAGGCGTAGGCCTAGGGCGAGGGATAGTGGTCAGGGTAACCTAACACTAACCCTAACCCTATTACTAACCCTAACCCTAACCCTAACCCTAACACCAACCCTAACCCTAATCCTAACCCTAACCCTAAACCTAACACCAACCCTAACCCTAACCCAAACCCTAACCCTAACACCAACCCTAACCCTAACCCTAACCCTAACCCTAACACCAAACCTAACCCTAACCCTAACCCTAACTCTAATCCTAACCCTAACCCTAACCCTATCACCAACCCTAACCCTAACCCTAACCCTAACACCAACCCTAACCCTAACCCAAACCCTAACCCTAACCCTAAGCCTAACACCAACACTCACCCTAACCCTAACCCTAACCCTAACACCAACCCTAACCCTAATCCTAACCCTAACCCTAACCCTAACCCTAACACTAACCCTAACCCTAACCCTAACCCTAACACCAACCAAACCCTAACCCTAACCCTAACCCTAACCCTGTACCTAACACCAAACCTAACCCTAACCCTAACCCTAACCCTAACACCAACCCTAACCCTAACCCTAACCCTAACCCTAACCCTAACACCAACCCTAACCCTAATCCTAACCCTAACCCTAACCCTAACCCTAACCCTAACACCAACCCTAACCCTAACTCTAACCCTAACCCTAACCCTAAACCTAACACCAACCCTAACCCTAACCCTAACCCTAACCCTAAAACCAAACCTAACCCTAACCCTAACCCTAAACCCTAATCCTAACCCTAACCCTAACCCTAACCCTAACCCTAACAAGGGCAAGGTGTACTGGTCAGCGACGGGCAAGTTCTAGGCCTCGGACTAGAGGGAGCCATGGGCGTTGGTCTAGGGCCCGAGCTAGGGCTAGTGAGAGCGGTAGGCGTAGCGCTGGGGTAGGCATAGAGCAAGGGGTGGGTGTCGAGGTAAACCTCGGAGTAGACCTAGGGCCAGGAGTGGGAGCTGTGGCTAGGGATATGGATGGGGGTGGGCCTATAAGTAGGGGGAGCTGTAGAACCAGGGGAAGGTGTAGGACCAGAGGTAGTGCTAGGCGTAAGCCTAGGGCAAGGGGTAGTGCTCGGGGTAGGGTTAGGTGAAGGGCTAGTGGTTGGCAGAGGCCCACGGGCAGTGTTAGGGTTAGGGCTCATGTTAGGCCTAGGACTAGTGGTAGTGGTAGGGGATGGCCGAGGGCTAGGGGTAACTGTCACAAGAGGGCTCCGGGTAGTCCTAGGACTCCGAACGGATGTAGGGCTGGATTAGGCTGTGGCTAATGGTGGGTCCAGGGTGATTTCGTAGGACACGGGTTAGTGCTCTGGCTATCGGTAGGGCAAAGTGTACCGGTTGGCGACGGGCAAGTGCTAGGCTTCGGACTAGAGTGAGCACTGGGCGTTGGTCTAGGGCCCGAGGTAGGGCTAGTGGGAGCGGTAGGCGTAGCGCTGGGGTAGTCAAAGGGCAAGGGGTGGGTGTCGGGTTAAACCTCGGAGTAGGCCTAGGACCAGGAGTGGGAGCTGTGGCTAGGGGTAGGGATGGGGGTGGGCCTATGGTTATGGGGAGCTGTAGGGACAGGGCTAGGGGTGGGACCAGAGGTAGTGCTAGGCGTAGGCCTAAGGCGAGGGGTAGTGCTCGGGGTAACCTAACACTAACCCTAACCCTATCACTAATCCTAACCCTAACCCTAAACCTAACACCAACCCTAACCCTAACCCTAACCCTAACCATAACCCTATACCTAACACCAACCCTAACCCTAACCCTAACCCTATCACCAACCCTAACCCTAATCCTAACCCTAACCCTAACCCTAACACCAACCCTAACCCTAACCCTAACCCTAACCCTAACCCTAACCCTAACCCTAACACCAACCCTAACCCTAACCCTAACCCTAAACCCTAATCCTAACCCTAACCCTAATCGTAACCATAACCCTAACCCTAACAAAACAAGGTGTACTGGTCAGCGACGGGCAAGTTCTAGGCCTCGGACTAGAGGGAGCCATGGGCGTTGGTCTAGGGCCTGAGCTAGGGCTAGTGAGAGCGGTATGCGTAGCGCTGGGGTAGGCATAAGGCAAGGGGTGGGTGTCGAGGTAAACCTCGGAGTAGGCCTAAAGCCAGGAGTGGGAGCTGTGGTTAGGGGTAAAGATGAAGGTGGGCCTATAATTAGGGGGAGTTGTAGAACCAGGGGTAAAGGTAGGACCAGAGGTAGTGCTAGGCGTAAGCCTAGGGCGAGGGGTAGGGCTCGGGGTAGGGTTAGGTGAAGGGCTAGTGGTTGGCAGAGGCCCACGAGCAGTGTTAGGGTTAGGGCTCATGTTAGGCCTAGGACTAGTGGTAGTGGTAGGGGATGGCCGAGGGCTAGGGGTAACTGTCACAAGAGGGCTCCGGGTAGTCCTAGGACTCCGAACGGATGTAGGGCTGGATTAGGGTGTGGCTAATGGTGGGTCCAGGGTGATTTCGTAGGACACGGGTTAGTGCTCTGTCTATCGGCAGGGCAAGGTGTACCGGTTGGAGACGGGCAAGTGCTAGGCTTCGGACTAGAGTGAGCACTGGGCGTTGGTCTGGGGCCCGAGGTAGGGCTAGTGGGAGCGGTAGGCATAGCGCTGGGGTAGGCAAAGGGCAAGGGGTGGGTGTCGGGGTAAACCTCGGAGTAGGCCTAGGACCAGGAGTGGGAGCTGTGTCTAGGGGTAGGGATGGGGGTGGGCCTATGGGTAGGGGGAGCGGTAGGGACAGGGGTAGGGGTGGGACCAGAGGTAGTGCTAGGCGTAGGCCTAGGGCGAGGGGTAGTGTTCGGGGTAACCTAACACTAACCCTAACCCTATTACTAACCCTAACCCTAACCCTAACCCTAACACCAACCCTAACCTTAAAACTAATGCTAAAACTAACCCTATACCTAACACCAACCCTAACCCTAACCCTAACCCTAACACCAACCCTAACCCTAACCCTAACCCTAACCATAACCCTATACCTAACACCAACCCTAACCCTAACCCTAACCCTAACCCTAACACCAACCCTAACCCTAACCCTAACCCTATACCTAACACCAACCCTAACCCTAACTCTAACCCTAACCCTAACACCAACCCTAACCCTAACCCTATCCCTAACCCTAACCCTAACCCTATACCTAACACCAACCCTAACCCTAAACCTAAACCCTAACCCTAACCCTGACCCTAACCCTAACCCTAACAAGGGCAAGGTGTACTGGTCAGCGACGGGCAAGGTCTAGGCCTCGGACGAGAGGGAGCCATGGGCGTTGGTCTAGGGCCCGAGCTAGGGCTAGTGGGAGCGATAGGCTTAGCGCTGGGGTAGGCATAGAGCAAGGGGTGGGAGTCAAGGTAAACCTCGGAATAGGCTTTGGCCCAGGAGTTGGAGTTGTGGATAGGGGTAGGGATGGGCGTGGGCCCATGGGTAGGGGGAGCTGTAGGGCCAGGGGTAGCGGTAGGACCAGAGGTAGTGCTAGGCGTAGGCCTAGGGCGAGGGGTAGTGCTCGGGGTAGGGTTAGTTGAAGGGCTAGTGGTTGGCAGAGGCCCACAGACAGTGTTAAGGTTAGGGCTCATGTTAAGCCTAGGACTAGTGGTAGTGGAAGGGGTTGGCCGAGGGCTAGGGGTAGGTGTCACGGGAGGGCTCCGAGTCTTCCTAGTGCTCGGAACGGGTGTAGGGCTGGATTAGGGTGTGGTAAGGGTGGGTCCAGGGTGATTTCGTAGGACACAGGTTAGTGTTCTGGCTATTGGTAGGCAAGGTGTACTGGTCGGCGACGGACAAGTGCTAGGCTTCGGACTAGAGTGAGCACTGGGCGTTGGTCTAGGGCCCGAGATAGGGCTAGTGGCAGCAGTAGGCGTATCGCTGGGGTAGGCATAGGGCAAGGGGTGGGTGTCGGGATATACCTCGGTGTAGGCCTAGGGCCAGGAGTGGGAGCTGTGGCTAGGGGTAGGGGTGGGGGTGGGCCTATTGGTAGGGGGAGCTATAAAGCCAGGGGTAGGGGTAGGACCAGAGGTAGTGCTAGACGTAGGCCTAGGGCGAGGGGTAGTGCTCGGGGTAGGGTTAGTTGAAGGGCAGTGTTTGGCAGAGGCCCACTGGCAGTGTTAAAGTTAGGGCTCATGTTAATCCTAGGACTAGTGGTAGTGGTAGGGATTGGCCGAAGGCTAAGGGTAGGTGTCACGGGAGGGCTCCGGGTAGTCCTAGGACTCGGAACGGGTGTAGGGCTGGATTAGGGTGTGGTAAGGGTTGGTCCAGGGTGATTTTGTAGGACACGGGTTAGTGCTCTGGCTAAAGGTAGGGCAAGGTGTACTGGTCAACGTCGGGCAAGTGGTAGGCCTCGGACTAGAGGGAGCACTGGGCGTTGGTCTACGGCCCGAGCTAGGGCTAGTGGGAGCGTTAGGCGTAGCACTGGGGTAGGCATAGGGCAAAGGGTGGGTGTCGGGGTAAACCTCGGAGTAGGCTTTGGGCCAGGAGTTGGAGTTGTGGCTAGGGGTAGGGATGGGGGTGGGCCTATAAGTAGGGGGAGCTGTAGGACAAGAGGTAGGGGTAGGACCAGAGGTAGTGCCAGGCGTAGGCCTAGGGCGAGGGGTAGTGCTCGAGGTAACCTAAACCTAACACTAACCCTAACCCTAACCCTAACCCTAACCCTAACATCAACCCTAACCCTAACACTAACTCTAACCCTAACCCTAAACCTAACACCAACCCTAACCCTAATCCTAACCCTAACCTTAACCCTAACCCTAACCCTAACACCAACCCTAACCCTAACCCTAACCCTAACCCTAACCCTAAACCTAACACCAACCCTAACCCTAACCCTAACCCTAACCCTAACACCAACCCTAAATCCTAACCCTAACCCTAAACCCTAATCCTAACCCTAACCTTAACCCTAATTCTAACCCTAACAAGGGCAAAGTGTACTGGACAGCGACGGGCAATTTCTAGGCCTCGGACTAGAGGGAGCCATGGGCGTTGGTCTAGGGCCCGAGCTAGGGCTAGTGGGAGCGGTAGGCGTGACGCTGGGGTAGGCATAGGGCAAGGAGTGGGTGTCGAGGTAAACCTCGGAGTAGGCCTAGGGCCAGGAGTGGGAGCTGTGGCTAGGGGTAGGGATGGGGGTGGGCCTATAAATAGGGGGAGCTGTAGGGCCACGGGTAGGGGTAGGACCAGAGGTAGTGCTACGCGTAAGCCTAGGGCGAGGGGTAGTGCTCGGGGTAGGGTTAGGTGAAGGGCTAGTGGTTGGCAGAGGCCCACGGGCAGTGTTAGGGTTAGGGCTCATGTTATGCCTAGAACTAGTGGTAGTGGTAGGGGATGGGCGAGGTCTAGGGGTAACTGTCATGGGAGGGCTCCGGGTAGTCCTAGGACTACGAACGGATGTAGGGCTGGATTACGGTGTGGCTAATGGTGGGTCCAGGGTGATTTCGTAGGACACGGGTTAGTGCTCTGGCTATCGGTAGGGCAAGGTGTACTGGTTGGCGACAGGCAAGTGCTAGGCTTCGGACTAGAGTGAGCACTGGGCGTTGGTCTAGTGCCCGAGGTAGGATAGTGGGAGCGGTAGGCGTAGCGCTGGGTTAGGCAAAGGGCAAGGGGTGGGTGTCGGGGTACACCTCGGAGTAGGCCTAGGACCAGGAGTGGGAGCTGTGGCTAGGGGTAGGGATGGGGGTGGGCCTATGGGTAGGGGGAGCTGTAGGGACAGGGATAGGTGTAGGACCAGAGGTAGTGCTAGGCGTAGGCCTAGGGCGAGGGGTAGTGCTCGGGGTAACCTAACCCTAACCCTAACACCAACCCTAACCCTAACCCTAACCCTAACACCAACCCTAACCCTAACCCTATACCTAACACCAACCCTAACCCTAACCCTAACACCAACCCTAACCCTAACCCTAACCCTAACCCTAACCCTAACCCTAACCCTAACCTTAACCCTAACACTAACACCAACCCTAACTCTAACCCTAACGCTAACCCTAACACCAACCCTAACCCTAACCCTAACCCTAACACCAACCCTAACCCTAACCCTATACCTAACACCAACCCTAACCCTAACCCTAACACCAACCCTACCCTAACACTAACCCTAACTTTAACCCTAACCCTATACCTAACACCAACCCTAACCCTAACCCTAACCCTAACACCAACCCTAACGCTAATCCTGACCCTAACCCTAACCCTAACCCTAACCCTAACACTAACCCTAACCCTAACCCTAACCCTAACACCAACCCTAACCCTAACCCTAACCCTAACACTATACCTAACACCAACGCTAACCCTAACCCTAACCCTAACCCTAACACCAAACCTAACCCTAACCCTAACCCTAACACCAACCCTAACCCTAATCCTAACCCTAACCCTAACCCTAACCCTAACCCTAACACCAACCCTTACCCTAACCCAAACCCTAACCCTAACCCTAAACCTAACACCAACCCTAACCCTAACCCTAACCCTAACCCTAACACCAACCCTAACCCTAACCCTAACCCTAAACCCTAATCCCTAATCCAACCCTAACCCTAACCCTAACCCTAACAAGGGCAAGGTGTACTGGTCAGCGACGGGCAAGTTCTAGGCCTCGGACTAGAGGGAGCCATGGGCGTTGGTCTAGGGCCCGAGCTAGGGCTAGTGAGAGCGGTAGGCGTAGCGCTGGGGTAGGCATAGGGCAAGGGGTGGGTGTCGAGGTAAACCTCGGCGTAGGACTAGCGCCAGGAGTGGGAGCTGTGGCTAGGGGTAGGAGTGGGGGTGGGCCTATGGGTAGGGGGAGCTGTAGGGCCAGGGGTAGTGGTAGGACCAGAGGTAGTGCTAGGCGAAGGCCTAGGGCGAGGGGTAGTGCTCGGGGTAGGGAGGTTGAAGGGCTAGTGTTTGGCAGAGGCCCACGTGCAGTGTTGTCTTAGGGCTCATGTTAGGCCTAGGACTAGTGGTAGTGGTAGGGGTTGGCCGAGGGCTAGCGGTAGGTGTCACCAAATGGTTCCGGGTAGTTCTAGGACTCGGAACAGGTGTAGGGCTGGATTAGGATTGGTAAGGGTGGGTCCAGGGTGATTTCGTAGGACACGGGTTACTCCTCTGGCTAACGGTAGGCAAGGTGTACTGGTCGGCGACGGGCAAGTGCTAGGCCTCGGACTAGATGAGCACTGGGCGTTGGACTAGGGCCCGAGCTAGGGCTAGTTGGAGAGTTAGGCGTAGCGCTGGTGTAGGCGTAGGGCAAAAGGTGGGTGTCGGGGTAAACTTCGGAGTTGGCCTTGTGCCAGGAGTTGGAGCTGTGTTAGGGGTAGGGAATTGGGTGGGCCTATGGTTAGTGGGAGCTGTAGGGCCATGGGTAGGGGTAGGACCAGAGGTAGTGCTAGGCGTAGGCCTAGGGCGAGGGGTAGTGCTCTGGGTAGGGATGGTGAAGGGCTAGTGGTAGGCTGAGGCCCACGGCAGTGTTAGTCTTAGGGCTCATGTTAGGCCTAGGACTAGTGGTAGTGGTAGGGGTTGGCCGAGGGCTAGGGGTAGGTGTCACCGGAGGGCTCCGGGTAGTCCTAGGACTCAGAACGGATGTAGGGCTGGATTAGGGTGTGGTAAGTGTTGGTCCAGGGTGATTTCGTAGGACACGGGTTAGTGCTCTGGCTAACGGTAGGGCAAGGTGTACTGGTCGGCGTCGGGCAAGTGGTAGGCCTCAGACTAGAGGGAGCACTGGGCGTTGGTCTAGGGCCCGAGCTAGGGCTAGTGGGAGCGGTAGGCGTAGCGCTGGGGTAGGCAAAGGGCAAGGGGTGGGTGTCGGGGTAAACCTAGGAGTAGGCCTAGGACCAGGAGTGGGAGCTGTGGCTAGCGGTAGGGATGGGGGTGGGCCTATGGGTAGGGGGAGCTGTAGGGACAGAAGTAGGGGTAGGACCAGAGGTAGTGCTAGGCGTAGGCCTAGGGCGAGGGGTAGTGCTCGGGGTAACCTAACCCTAACCCTAACCCTAACACTAACCCTAACCCTTACCCTAACCCTAACACCAACCCTAACCCTAACCCTAACCCTAACCCTATACCTAACACCAACCCTAACCCTAACCCTAACCCTAACACCAAACCTAACCCTAACCCTAACCCTAACCCTAACCCTAACACCAACCCTAACCCTAATTCTAACCCTAACTTTAACCCTAACCCTATACCTAACACCAACCCTAACCCTAACCCTAACCCTAACCCTAACACCAACCCTAACCCTAATCCTAAACCTAACCCTAACCCTAACCCTAACACCAACCCTAACCCTAACCCTAACCCTAACACCAACCCTAACCCTAACCCTAAACCTAACCCTAACCCTAACACCAACCCTAACCCTAATCCTAACCCTAACCCTAACCTAACCATAACCCTAACACCAACCCTAACCCTAACCCTAACCCTAACCCTAAACCTAACACCAACCCTAAGCCTAACCCTAACCCTAACCCTAACACCAACCCTAACCCTAACCCTAACCCTAAACCCTAATCCAACCCTAACCCTAACCCTAACCCTAACCCTAACAAGGGCAAGGTGTAGTGGTTAGCGATGGGCAAGTTCTAGGCCTCGGACTAGAGGGAGCCATGGGCGTTGGTCTAGGGCCCGAGCTAGGGCTAGTGAGAGCGGTAGGCGTAGCGCTGGGGTAGGCATAGGGCAAGGGGTGGGTGTCGAGGTAAACCTCGGAGTAGGCCTAGGGCCAGGAGTTGGAGCTGTGGCTAGGGGTAGGGGTGGGGGTGGGCCTATGGGTAGGGGGAGCTGTAGGGCCAGGGGTAGTGGTAGGACAAGAGGTAGTGCTAGGCGAAGGCCTAGGGCGAGGGGTAGTGCTCGGGGTAGGGTTAGTTTAAGGGCTAGTGTTTGGCAGAGGCCCACGGGCAGTGTTAGGGTTAGGGCTCAAGTTAAGCCAAGGACTAGTGGTAGTGGTAGGGGTTGGCCGAGGGCTAGGGGTAGGTGTCATGAAATCGCTCCGGGTAGTTCTAGGACTCGGAACAGGTGTAGGGCTGGATTAGGGTTGGTAAGGGTGGGTCCAGGGTGATTTCGTAGGACACGGGTTACTGCTCTGGCTAACGGTAGGGCAAGGTGTACTGGTCGGCGACGGGCAAGTGCTAGGCCTCAAACTAGATGAGCACTGGGCGTTGGTCTAGGGCCCGAGCTAGGGCTAGTTGGAGCGTTAGGCGTAGCGCTGGTGTAGGCATAGGGCAAGGGGTGGGTGTCGGGGTAAACTCGGAGTTGGCCTAGTGCCAGGAGTTGGAGCTGTAGTTAGGGGTAGGGATTTGGGTGGGCCTATGGTTAGTGGGAGCTGTAGGGCCATGGGTAAAGGTAGGACCAGAGGTAGAGCTAGGCGTAGGCCTAGGGCGAAGGGTAGTGCTCTGGGTAGGGATGGTGAAGGGCTAGTGGTTGGCAGAGGCCCACGGGCAGTGTTAGGGTTAGGGCTCATGTTAGGTCTACGACTAGTGGTAGTAGTAGGGGATGGCCGAGGGCTAGTGGTAGTGCTCGGGGTAACCTAACCCTAACCCTAACCCTAACACTAACCCTAACCCTAACCCTAACCCTAACACCAACCCTAACCCTAACCCTATCACTAACCCTAACCCTATACCTAACACCAACACTAACCCTAACCCTAACCCTAGCCCTAACACCAAACCTAACCCTAACCCAAACCCTAACCCTAACACCAACCCTACCCTAACACTAACCCTAACTTTAACCCTAACCCTATACCTAACACCAACCCTAACCCTAACCCTAACCCTAACCCTAACACCAACCCTAACGCTAATCCTGACCCTAACCCTAACCCTAACCCTAACCCTAACACTAACCCTAACCCTAACCCTAACCCTAACACCAACCCTAACCCTAACCCTAACCCTAACACTATACCTAACACCAACGCTAACCCTAACCCTAACCCTAACCCTAACACCAAACCTAACCCTAACCCTAACCCTAACACCAACCCTAACCCTAATCCTAACCCTAACCCTAACCCTAACCCTAACCCTAACCCTAACACCAACCCTTACCCTAACCCAAACCCTAACCCTAACCCTAAACCTAACACCAACCCTAACCCTAACCCTAACCCTAACCCTAACACCAACCCTAACCCTAACCCTAACCCTAAACCCTAATCCCTAATCCAACCCTAACCCTAACCCTAACCCTAACAAGGGCAAGGTGTACTGGTCAGCGACGGGCAAGTTCTAGGCCTCGGACTAGAGGGAGCCATGGGCGTTGGTCTAGGGCCCGAGCTAGGGCTAGTGAGAGCGGTAGGCGTAGCGCTGGGGTAGGCATAGGGCAAGGGGTGGGTGTCGAGGTAAACCTCGGCGTAGGACTAGCGCCAGGAGTGGGAGCTGTGGCTAGGGGTAGGAGTGGGGGTGGGCCTATGGGTAGGGGGAGCTGTAGGGCCAGGGGTAGTGGTAGGACCAGAGGTAGTGCTAGGCGAAGGCCTAGGGCGAGGGGTAGTGCTCGGGGTAGGGAGGTTGAAGGGCTAGTGTTTGGCAGAGGCCCACGTGCAGTGTTGTCTTAGGGCTCATGTTAGGCCTAGGACTAGTGGTAGTGGTAGGGGTTGGCCGAGGGCTAGCGGTAGGTGTCACCAAATGGTTCCGGGTAGTTCTAGGACTCGGAACAGGTGTAGGGCTGGATTAGGATTGGTAAGGGTGGGTCCAGGGTGATTTCGTAGGACACGGGTTACTCCTCTGGCTAACGGTAGGCAAGGTGTACTGGTCGGCGACGGGCAAGTGCTAGGCCTCGGACTAGATGAGCACTGGGCGTTGGACTAGGGCCCGAGCTAGGGCTAGTTGGAGAGTTAGGCGTAGCGCTGGTGTAGGCGTAGGGCAAAAGGTGGGTGTCGGGGTAAACTTCGGAGTTGGCCTTGTGCCAGGAGTTGGAGCTGTGTTAGGGGTAGGGAATTGGGTGGGCCTATGGTTAGTGGGAGCTGTAGGGCCATGGGTAGGGGTAGGACCAGAGGTAGTGCTAGGCGTAGGCCTAGGGCGAGGGGTAGTGCTCTGGGTAGGGATGGTGAAGGGCTAGTGGTAGGCTGAGGCCCACGGCAGTGTTAGTCTTAGGGCTCATGTTAGGCCTAGGACTAGTGGTAGTGGTAGGGGTTGGCCGAGGGCTAGGGGTAGGTGTCACCGGAGGGCTCCGGGTAGTCCTAGGACTCAGAACGGATGTAGGGCTGGATTAGGGTGTGGTAAGTGTTGGTCCAGGGTGATTTCGTAGGACACGGGTTAGTGCTCTGGCTAACGGTAGGGCAAGGTGTACTGGTCGGCGTCGGGCAAGTGGTAGGCCTCAGACTAGAGGGAGCACTGGGCGTTGGTCTAGGGCCCGAGCTAGGGCTAGTGGGAGCGGTAGGCGTAGCGCTGGGGTAGGCAAAGGGCAAGGGGTGGGTGTCGGGGTAAACCTAGGAGTAGGCCTAGGACCAGGAGTGGGAGCTGTGGCTAGCGGTAGGGATGGGGGTGGGCCTATGGGTAGGGGGAGCTGTAGGGACAGAAGTAGGGGTAGGACCAGAGGTAGTGCTAGGCGTAGGCCTAGGGCGAGGGGTAGTGCTCGGGGTAACCTAACCCTAACCCTAACCCTAACACTAACCCTAACCCTTACCCTAACCCTAACACCAACCCTAACCCTAACCCTAACCCTAACCCTATACCTAACACCAACCCTAACCCTAACCCTAACCCTAACACCAAACCTAACCCTAACCCTAACCCTAACCCTAACCCTAACACCAACCCTAACCCTAATTCTAACCCTAACTTTAACCCTAACCCTATACCTAACACCAACCCTAACCCTAACCCTAACCCTAACCCTAACACCAACCCTAACCCTAATCCTAAACCTAACCCTAACCCTAACCCTAACACCAACCCTAACCCTAACCCTAACCCTAACACCAACCCTAACCCTAACCCTAAACCTAACCCTAACCCTAACACCAACCCTAACCCTAATCCTAACCCTAACCCTAACCTAACCATAACCCTAACACCAACCCTAACCCTAACCCTAACCCTAACCCTAAACCTAACACCAACCCTAAGCCTAACCCTAACCCTAACCCTAACACCAACCCTAACCCTAACCCTAACCCTAAACCCTAATCCAACCCTAACCCTAACCCTAACCCTAACCCTAACAAGGGCAAGGTGTAGTGGTTAGCGATGGGCAAGTTCTAGGCCTCGGACTAGAGGGAGCCATGGGCGTTGGTCTAGGGCCCGAGCTAGGGCTAGTGAGAGCGGTAGGCGTAGCGCTGGGGTAGGCATAGGGCAAGGGGTGGGTGTCGAGGTAAACCTCGGAGTAGGCCTAGGGCCAGGAGTTGGAGCTGTGGCTAGGGGTAGGGGTGGGGGTGGGCCTATGGGTAGGGGGAGCTGTAGGGCCAGGGGTAGTGGTAGGACAAGAGGTAGTGCTAGGCGAAGGCCTAGGGCGAGGGGTAGTGCTCGGGGTAGGGTTAGTTTAAGGGCTAGTGTTTGGCAGAGGCCCACGGGCAGTGTTAGGGTTAGGGCTCATGTTAGGTCTACGACTAGTGGTAGTAGTAGGGGATGGCCGAGGGCTAGTGGTAGTGCTCGGGGTAACCTAACCCTAACCCTAACCCTAACACTAACCCTAACCCTAACCCTAACCCTAACACCAACCCTAACCCTAACCCTATCACTAACCCTAACCCTATACCTAACACCAACCCTAACCCTAACCCTAACCCTAACCCTAACCCTAACCCTAACCCTAACACCAACCCTAACCCTAACCCTAACCCTAACCCTAACCCTAAACCTAACACCAACCCTAACCCTAACCCTAACCCTAACCCTAACCCTAACCGTAACACCAACCCTAACCCTAACCCTAACCCTAAACCTAACACCAACCCTAACCCTAACCCTAACACTAAACCCTAATCCAACCCTACCCCTAACCATAACCATAACCCTAACAAGGGCTAGGTGTACTGGTCAGCGACGGGCAAGTTCTAGGCCTCGGACTAGAGGGAGCCATGGGCGTTGGTCTAGGGCCCGAGCTAGGGCTAGTGCGAGCGGTAGTTGTAGCGCTGGGGTAGGCATAGGGCAAGGGGTGGGTGTCGAGGTAAACCTCGGAGTAGGCCTAGGGCCAGGAGTGGGAGCTGTGGCTAGGGGTAGGGGTGGGGGTGGGCCTATGGGTAGGGGGAGCTGTAGGGCCAGGGGTAGTGGTAGGACCAGAGGTAGTGCTAGGCGAAGGCCTAAGGCGAGGGGTAGTGCTCGGGGTATGGTTAGTTGAAGGGCTAGTGTTTGGCAGAGGCCCACGGGCAGTGTTAGGGTTAGGGCTCATGTTAAGCCTAGGACTAGTGGTAGTGGTAGGGGTTGGCCGAGGGCTAGGGGTAGGTGTCACGAAATGGCTCCGGGTAGTCCTAGGACTCGGAAAAGGTGTAGGGCTGGATGAGGGTTGGTAAGGGTGGGTCCAGGGTGATTTCGTAGGACACGGGTTACTGATCTGGCTATCGGTAGGGCAAGGTGTACTGGTCGGCGACAAGCAAGTGCTAGGCCTCGGACTAGATGAGCACTGGGCTTTGGTCTAGGACCCGAGCTAGGGCTAGTGGGAGCGTTAGGCGTAGCGCTGGTGTAGGCATAGTGTAAAAGGTGGGTGTCGGGGTAAACCTCGGAGTTGGCCTAGTGCCAGAAGTTGGAGCTGTGGGTAGGGGTAGGGATTTGAGTGGGCCTATGGTTAGTGGGAGCTGTAGGGGCATGGGTAGGGGTAGGACCAGAGGTAGTGCTAGGCGTAGGCCTAGGGCGTGGGGTAGTGCTCTGGGTAGGGATGGTGAAGGGCTAGTGGTTGGCTGAGGCCCACGGGCAGTGTTAGTCTTAGGGCTCATGTTAGACCTAGGACTAGTGGTAGTGGTAGGGGTTGGCCGAGGGCTAGGGGTAGGTGTCACGGGAGGGCTCCGGGTAGTCCTAGGACTCGGAACGGATGTAGGGCTGGATTAGGGTGTGGTAAGGGTTGGTCCAGGGTGATTTCGTAGGACACAGGTTAGTGCTCTGGCTAAAGGTAGGGCAAGGTGTACTGGTCGGCGTCGGGGAAGTGGTAGGCCTCGGACAAGAGGGAGCACTGGGCGTTGGTCTAGGGCCCGAGCTAGGGCTAGTGGGAGCGTTAGGCGTAGTACTGGGGTAGGCATAGGGCAAAGGGTGGGTGTCGGGGTAAACCTCGGAGTAGGCTTTGGGCCAGGAGTTGGAGTTGTGGCTAGGGGTAGGGATGGGGGTGGGCCTATGGGTAGGGGGAGCTGTAGGGCCAGGGGTAGGGGTAGGACCCTAGGTAGTGCTAGGCGTAGGCCTAGGGCGAGTGGTAGTGCTCGAGGTAGGGTTAGGTGAAGGGCTAGTGGTTGGCAGAGGCCCACGGGCAGTGTTAGGGTTAGGGCTCATGTTAGGCCTAGGACTAGTGGTAGTAGTAGGGGATGGCCGAGTGCTAGGGGTAGGTGTCACGGGAGGGCTCTGGGTAGTCCTAGGACTCCGAACGGATGTGGGGCATGATTAGGGTGTGGCTAATGGTGCGTCCAGGGTGATTTCGTAGGACATGGGTTAGTGCTCTGGCTATCGGTAGGCAAGGTGTACTGGTCGGCGACGGGCAAGTGCTAGGCTTCGGACTAGAGGGAGCCATGGGCGTTGGTCTAGGGCCCGAGCTAGGGCTAGTAGGAGCGGTAGGCGTAGCGCTGGGGTAGGCATAGGACAAGGGGTGTGTGTCGGGGTACACCTCGGAATAGGCTTTGGGCCAGAGGTTGGAGTTGTGGCTAGGGGTAGGGATGGGGGTGGGCCTATTAGTAGGGGAGCTGTAGGGGCAGGGGTAGGGGTAGGACCAGAGGTAGTGCCAGGCGTACGCCTAGGGCGAGGGGTAGTGCTCGGGGTGACCTAACCCTAACCCTAACCCTAACCCTAACCCTAACCCTAACCCTAACACCAACCCTAACCCTAACCCTAACACTAACCCTAACCCTAAAACCAACCCTAACCCTAATTTTAACCCTAACCCTAACCCTAACACCAAACCTAACCCTAACCCTAACCCTAACCCTAACACCAACCCTAACCCTAACCCTAACCCTAACTTTAACCCTAAACCTATACCTAACACCAACCCTAACCCTAACCCTAACCCTAACCCTAACACCAACCCTAACCCTAATCCTAACCCTAACCCTAACCCTAACCCTAACACTAACCCTAACACTATACCTAACACCAACCCTAACCCTAACCCTAACCCTAACACTATACCTAACACCAACCCTAACCCTAACCCTAACCCTAACCCTAACACCAACCCTAACCCTAACCCTAACCCTAACCCTAACCCTAACACCAACCCTAACCCTAATCCTAACCCTAACCCTAACCCTAACCCTAACCCTAACCCTAACACCAACCCTAACCCTAACCCTAACCCTAACCCTAACCCTAACCCTAAACCTAACACCAACCCTAACCCTAACCCTAACCCTAACCCTAACACCAACCCTAACCCTAACCCTAACCCTAAACCCTAATCCAACCCTAACCCTAACCCTAACCATAACCCTAACAAGGGCTAGGTGTACTGGTCAGCGACGGGCAAGTTCTAGGCCTCGGACTAGAGGGAGCCATGGGCGTTGGTCTAGGGCCCGAGCTAGGGCTAGTGGGAGCGGTAGGCGTAGCGCTGGGATAGGCATAGGGCAAGGGGTGGGTGTCGCGGTAAACCTCGGAGTAGGCTTTGGGCCAGAGGTTGGAGTTGTGGCTAGGGGTAGGGATGGGGGTGGGCCTATTAGTAGGGGGAGCTGTAGGGCCAGGGGTAGGGGTAGGACCAGAGGTAGTGCTAGGCGTACGCCTCGGGCGATGGGTAGTGCTCGGGGTAGGGTTAGGTGAAGGGCTAGTGGTTGGCAGAGGCCCACGGACAGTGTTAGGGTTAGGGCTCATGTTAGGCCTAGGACTAGTGGTAGTGGTAGGGGATAGCCGAGGGCTAGGGGTAGGTGTCACGGGAGGGCTCCGGGTAGTCCTAGGACTCTGAACGAATGTGGGGCATGATTATGGTGTGGCTAATGGTGGGTCCAGGGTGATTTCGTAGGACAAGGGTTAGTGATCTGGCTTTCGGTAGGGCAGGATGTATTGGTCGGTGACGGGCAAGTGCTAGGCTTTGGACTTGAGAGAGCCATGGGCGTTGGTCTAGGGCCCGAGCTAGGGCTAGTGGAAGCGGTAGGCGTAGCGCTGGGGTAGGCATAGAACAAGGGGTGGGTGTCGAGGTAAACCTCGGAGTAGGCCTAGGGCCAGGAGTGGGAGCTGTGGCAAGGGGTAAGGGTGGGGGTGGGCCTATGATTAGGGGGAGCTGTAGGGCCAGGGGTAGTGGTAGGACCAGAGGTAGTGCTAGGCGTATGCCTAGGGCGAGGGGTAGTGCTCGGGGTAGGGTTAGTTGAAGGGCTAGTGTTTGGCAGAAACCCACGGGCAGTGTTAGGGTTAGGGATCATCTTAAGCCTAGGACTAGTGGTAGTGGTAGGGGTTGGCCGAGGGCTAGGGGTAGGTGTCACCAATGCCTCCGGGTAGTCCTAGGACTCGGAACAGGTGTAGGGCTGTATTAGGGTGTGGTAAGGGTGGGTCCAGGGTGATTTCGTAGGACACGGGTTACTGCTCTGGCTAACGGTAGGGCAAGGTGTACTGTTCGGCCTCGCGCAAGTGGTAGGCCTCTGACTAGAGAGAGCACTGGGCGTTGGTCTAGGGCTTGAGCTAGGGCTAGTGGGAGCGGTAGGCGTAGAGCTGGGATAGGCATAGGGCAAGGGGTGGGTGTCGGGGTAAACTTCGGAGTAGGCTTTGGGCCAGGAGTTGGAGTTTTGGCTAGGGGTAGGGATGGGGGTGGGCCTATTAGTAGGGGGAGCTGAAGGGTCAGGGGTAGGGGT
Organism: Rhinolophus hipposideros; assembly: GCF_964194185.1. NCBI lineage: Eukaryota > Metazoa > Chordata > Mammalia > Chiroptera > Rhinolophidae > Rhinolophus > Rhinolophus hipposideros. The sequence goes on along the minus strand of NW_027669133.1, from coordinate 161,374 downwards.
AGGACCAGAGGTAGTGCTAGGCGTAAGCCTAGGGCGAGGGGTAGTGCTCGGGGTAGGGTTATGTGAAGGGCTAGTGGTTGGCAGAGGCCCACGGACAGTGTTAGGGTTAGGGCTCATGTTAGGCCTAGGACTAGTGGTAGTGGTAGGGGACAGCCGAGGGCTAGGGGTAGGTGTCACGTGAGGGTTCCGGGTAGTCCTAGGACTCAGAACGGATGTGGGGCATGATTAGGGTGTGGCTAATGGTGGGTCTAGGGTGATTTCGTAGGACAAGGTTTAGTGATCTGGCTTTCGGTAGGGCAGGGTGTATTGGTCGGTGACGGGCAAGTGCTAGGCTTCGGACTAGAGTGAGCACTGGGCGTTGGTCTAGGGCCCGAGGTAGGGCTAGTGGGAGCGTAGGCGTAGCGCTGTGGTAGGCAAAGGGCAAGGGGTGGGTTTCGGGGTAAACCTCGGAGTAGGCCTAGGACCAGGAGTGGGAGCTGTGTCTAGGGGTAGGGATGGGGGTGGGCCTATGAGTAGGGGGAGCTGTAGGGCCAGGGGTAGCGGTAGGACCAGAGGTAGGGCCAGGCGTATGCCTAGGGCGAGGGGTAGTGCTCGGGGTGACCTAACCCTAACCCTAACCCTAACCCTAACCCTAACACCAACCCTAACCCTAATCCTAACCCTAACCCTAACACCAACCCTAACCCTAACACCAACCCTAACCCTAATCCTAACCCTAAACCTAACACCAACCCTAACCCTAACCCTAACCCTAAACCCTTACCCTAACCCTTACCCTAACCCTAACAAGGGCAATGTGTACTAGTCAGCGACGGGCAAGTTCTAGGCCTCGGACTAGAGGGAGCCATGGGCGTTGGTCTAGGGCCCGAACTAGGGCTAGTGGGAGCGTAAGGCGTAGCGCTTGGGTAGGCATAGGGCAAGGGGTGGGTGTCGAGGTAAACCTCGGAGTAGGCCTAGGGCCAGGAGTGGGAGCTGTGTCTAGGGGTAGGGTGGGGGTGGGCCTATGGGTAGGGGGAGCTGTAGGGCCAGGGGTAGTGGTAGGACCAGAGGTAGTGCTAGGCGTAGGCCTAGGGCGAGGGGTAGTGCTCGGGGTAGGGTTAGTTGAAGGGCTAGTGGTTGGCAGAGGCCCACGGGCAGTGTTAGGGTTAGGGCTCATGTTAAGCCTATAAATAGTGGTAGTGGTAGGGGTTGGCCGAGGGCTAGGGGTAGGTGTCACGGGAGGGCTCCGGGTAGTCCTAGGACTCAGAACAGGTGTAGGGCTTGATTAGGGTGTGGTAAGTGTGGGTCCAGGGTGATTTCGTAGGACACGGGTTACTGCTCTGGCTAACGGTAGGGCAAGGTGTACTGGTCGGCGACGGGCAAGTGCTAGGTCTCGGACTAGATGAGCACTGGGCTTTGGTCTAGGGCCTGAGCTAGGGCTAGTGGGAGCGATAGGCGTAGCGCTGGGGTAGGCATAGGGCAAGGGGTGGGTGTCGGGGTAAACCTCGAAGTAGGCTTTGGGCCAGAGGTTCGAGTTGTGGCTAGGGGTAGGGATGGGGGTGGGCCTATTAGTAGGGGGAGCTGTAGGGCCAGGGGTAGGGGTAGGACCAGAGGTAGTGCTAGGCGTACGCGTCGGGCGATGGGTAGTGCTCAGGGTAGGGTTAGGTGAAGGGTTAGTGGTTGGCAGAGGCCCACGGACAGTGTTAGTGTTAGGGCTCATGTTAGGCCTAGGACTAGTGGTAGTGGTAGGGGATAGCCGAGGGCTAGGGGTAGGTGTCACTGGAGGGCTCCGGGTAGTCCTAGGACTCCGAACGGATGTGGGGCATGATTAGGGTGTGGCTAATGGTGGGTCCAGGGTGATTTCGTAGGACAAGGGTTAGTGATCTGGCTTTCGGTAGGGCAAGGTGTATTGGTCGGTGACGGGCAAGTGCTAGGCTTCGGACTAGAGGGAGCCATGGGCGTTGGTCTAGGGCCCGAGCTAGGGCTTGTGGGAGCGGTAGGCGTAGCGCTGGGGTAGGCATAGGGCAAGTGGTGGGTGTCGAGGTAAACCTCGGAGTAGGCCTAGGGCCAGGAGTTGGAGCTGTGGCTAGGGGTAAGGGTGGGGGTGGGCCTATTGGTAGGGGGAGCTGTAGGGCCAAGGGTAGTGGTAGGACTAGAGGTAGTGCTAGGCGTAGGCCTAGGGCGAGGGGTATTGCTCGGGGTAGGGTTAGTTTAAGGGCTAGTGTTTGGCAGAGGCCCACGGGCAGTGTTAGGGTTAGGGCTCATGTTAAGCCTAGGACTAGTGGTAGTGGTAGGGGTTGGCCGAGGGCTAGGGGTAGGTGTCACGAAATGGCTCCGGGTAGTCCTAGGACTCGGAACAGGTGTAGGGCTGCATTAGGGTGTGGTAAGGGTGGGTCCAGGGTGATTTCGTAGGACACGGGTTACTGCTCTGGCTAACGATAGGGCAAGGTGTACTGGTCGGCCTCGGGCAAGTGGTAGGCCTCTGACAAGAGAGAGCACTGGGCGTAGGTCTAGGGCCTTAGCTAGGGCTAGTGGGAGCGGTAGGCGTAGCGTTGGGATAGGCATAGGTCAAGGGGTGGGTGTCGGGGTAAACTTCGGAATAGGCTTTGGGCCAGGAGTTGGAGTTTTGGCTAGGGGTAGGTATTTGCGTGGACCTATGATTATGGGGAGCTGTAGGGCCAGGGGTAGAGGTAGGACCAGAGGTAGTGCTATGCGTAGGCCTAGGGCGAGAAGTAGTGCTCTGGGTAGGGATGGTGAAGGGCTAGTGGATAGCTGAGGCCCACGGGCAGTGTTACGGTTGGGGCTCTTGTTAGGCCTAGGACTAGTGGGAGTGGTAGGGGTTGGCCGAGGGCTCAGGGTAGGTGTCACGGGAGGGCTACGGGTAATCCTAGGACTCGGAACGGGTGTAGGGCTGGATTAGGGTGTGGTAAGGGTGGGTCCAGGGTGATTTCATAAAACACGGGTTAGTGCTCTGGCTAACGGTAGGGCAAGGTGTACTGGTCGGCCTCGGGCAACTGGTAGGCCTCTGACTAGAGAGAGCACTGGGCGTTGGTCTAGGGCCCGAGCTAGGGCTAGTGGGAGCGGTAGGCGTAGCACTGTGGTAGGCAAAGGGCAAGGGGTGGGTGTCGGGGTAAACCTCGGAGTAGGCCTAGGACCAGGAGTGGGAGCTGTGTCTAGGGGTAGGGATGGGGGTGGGCTTATGGGTAGGGGGAGCTGTAGGGCCAGGGGTAGCGGTAGGACCAGAGGTAGTGCCAGGCGTACGCCTAGGGCGAGGGGTAGTGCTCGGGGTGACCTAACCCTAACCCTAACCCTAACCCTAACCCTAACCCTAAACCTAACCCTAACACCAACCCTAACCCTAATCCTAACCCTAACCCTAACACCAACCCTAACCCTAACACCAACCCTAACCCTAATCCTAACCCTAAACCTAACACCAACCCTAACCCTAACCCTAACCCTAAACCCTTACCCTAACCCTTACCCTAACCCTAACATGGGCAATGTGTACTAGTCAGCGACGGGCAAGTTCTAGGCCTCCGACTAGAGGGAGCCATGGGCGTTGGTCTAGGGCCCGAGCTAGGGCTATTGGGAGCGTTAGGCATAGCGCTGGGGTAGGCATAGGTCAAGGGTGGGTGTCGAGGTAAACCTCGGAGTAGGCCTAGGGCCAGGAGTGGGAGCTGTGGCTAGGGGTAGGGTGGGGGTGGGCCTATGGGTAGGGGGAGCTGTAGGGCCAGGGGTAGTGGTAGGACCAGAGGTAGTGCTAGGCGTAGGCCTAGGGCGAGGGGTAGTGCTCGGGGTTGGGTTAGTTGAAGGGCTAGTGGTTGGCAGAGGCCCACGGGCAGTGTTAGGGTTAGGGCTCATGTTAAGCCTATAAATAGTAGTAGTGGTAGGGGTTGGCCGAGGGCTAGGGGTAGGTGTCACGGGAGGGCTCCGGGTAGTCCTAGGACTCAGAACAGGTGTAGGGCTTGATTAGGGTGTGGTAAGGGTGGGTCCAGGGTGATTTCGTAGGACACGGGTTACTGCTCTGGCTAACGGTAGGGCAAGGTGTACTTGTCGGCGACGGGCAAGTGCTAGGTCTCGGACTAGATGAGCACTGGGCTTTGGTCTAGGGCCCGAGCTAGGGCTAGTGGGAGCGATAGGCGTAGCGCTGGGATAGGCATAGGTCAAGGGGTGGGTGTCGGGGTAAACTTCGGAATAGGCTTTGGGCCAGGAGTTGGAGTTTTGCTAGGGGTAGGGATTTGGGTGGACCTATGGTTATGGGGAGCTGTAGGGCCAGGGGTAGAGGTAGGACCAGAGGTAGTGCTATGCGTAGGCCTAGGGCGAGGGGTAGTTCTCTGTGTAGGGATGGTGAAGGGCTAGTGGTTAGCTGAGGCCCACGGGCAGTGTTACGGTTGGGGCTCTTGTTAGGCCTAGGACTAGTGGTAGTGGTAGGGGTTGGCCGAGGGCTCAGGGTAGGTGTCACGGGAGGGCTACGGGTAATCCTAGGACTCGGAACGGGTGTAGGGCTGGATTAGGGTGTGGTAAGGGTGGGTACAGAGTGATTTCATAAAACACGGGTTAGTGCTCTGGCTAACGGTAGGGCAAGGTGCACTGGTCGGCCTCGGGCAACTGGTAGGCCTCTGACTAGAGAGAGCACTGGGCGTTGGTCTAGGGCCCGAGCTAGTGCTAGTGGGAGCGGTAGGCGTAGCGCTGGGATAGACATAGGGCAAGGGGTAGGTGTCGGGGTAAACTTCGGAGTAGGCTTTGGGCCAGGAGTTGGAGTTTTGGCTAGGGGTAGGGATGGGGGTGGGCCCAGGGGTAGGGGGAGCTGTAGGGCCAGGGGTAGGGGTAGGACCAGAGGTAGTGCTAGGCGTAGGCCTAGGGCGAGGGGTAGTGCTCGGGGTAGGGTTAGTTGAAGGGCTAGTGTTTGGCAGAGGCCCACGGACAGTGTTAGGGTTAGGGCTCATGTTAGGCCTAGGACAAGTGGTAGTGGTAGGGGATAGCCGAGGGCTAGGGGTAGGTGTCACGGGAGGGCTCCGGGTAGTCCTAGGACTCCGAACGGATGTGGGGCATGATTAGGGTGTGGCTAATAGTGGGTCCAGGGTCATTTCGTAGGATAAGGGTTAGTGATCTGGCTTTCGGTAGGGCAAGGTGTATTGGTCGGTGACGGGCAAGTGCTAGGCTTCGAACTAGAGGGAGCCATGGGCGTTGGTCTAGGGCCCGAGCTAGGGCTAGTGGGAGCGGTAGGCGTAGCGCTGGGGTAGGCATAGGGCAAGGGGTGGGTGTCGAGGTAAACCTCGGAGTAGGCCTAGGGCCAGGAGTGGGAGCTGTGGCTAGGGGTAAGGGTGGGGGTGGGCCTATGGGTAGGGGGAGCTGTAGGGCCAGGGGTAGTGGTAGGACCAGAGGTAGTGCTAGGCGTAGGCCTAGGGCGAGGTGTAGTGCTCGGGGTAGGGTTAGTTGAAGGGATAGTGTTTGGCAGAGGCCCACGGGCAGTGTTAGGGTTAGGGCTCATGTTAAGCCTAGGACTAGTGGTAGTGGTAGGGGTTGGCCGAGGGCTAGGGGTAGGTGTCACGAAATGGCTCCGGGTAGTTTTAGGACTCGGAACAGGTGTAGGGCTGTATTACGGTGTGGTAAGGGTGGGTCCGGGGTGATTTCGTAGGACACGGGTTACTGCTCTGGCTAACGGTAGGGCAAGTTGTACTGGTCGGCCTCGGGCAAGTGGTAGGCCTCTGACTAGAGAGAGCACTGGGCGTTGGTCTAGGGCCCGAGCTAGGGCTAGTGGGAGCGGTAGGCATAGCGCTGGGATAGGCATAGGGCAAGGTGTGGGTGTCGGGGTAAACTTTGGAGTAGGCTTTGGGCCAGGATTTGGAGTTTTGGCTAGGGGTAGGGATGGGGGTGGGCCCAGAGGTAGGCGGAGCTGTAGGGCCAGGGGTAGGGGTAGGACCAGAGGTAGTGCTAGGCGTAGGCCTAGGGCGAGGGGTAGTGCTCGGGGTAAGGTTAGTTGAAGGGATAGTGGTTGGCAGAGGCCTACGGGCAGTGTTAGGGTTAGGGCTCATGTTAAGCCTAGGACTAGTGGTAGTGGTAGGGGTGGGCCAAGGGCTAGGGGTAGGTGTCAAGGGAAAGCTCCGGATAGTTCTAGGACTCAGAACAGGTGTAGGGCTGGATTAGGGTGTGGTAAGGGTGGGTCCAGGGTGATTTCGTAGGACACGGGTTACTGCTCTGGCTAACGGTAGGGCAAGTTGTACTGGTCGGCGACGGGCAAGTGCTAGGCCTCGGACTAGATGAGCACTGGGCTTTGGTCTAGGGCCCGAGCTAGGGCTAGTGGGAGCGATAGGCGTAGCGCTGGGGTAGGCATAGTGCAAGGGGTGGGTGTCGGGGTATACCTCGGAATAGGCTTTGGGCCAGAGGTTGGAGTTATGGCTAGGGGTATGGATGGGGTGGGCCTATTAGTAGGGGGAGCTGTAGGGCCAGGGGTAGGGGTAGGACCAGAGGTAGTGCTAGGCGTAGGCCTAGGGCGAGGGGTAGTGCTCGGGGTAGGGTTAGGTGAAGGGCTAGTGGTTGGCAGAGGCCCACGGACAGTGTTAGGTTTAGGGCTCATGTTAGGCCTAGGACTAGTGGTAGTGGTAGGGGATAGCCGAGGGCTAGGGGTAGGTGTCACGGGAGGGCTCCGGGTAGTCCTAGGACTCCGAACGGATGTGGGGCATGATTAGGGTGTGGCTAATGGTGGGTCCAGGGTGATTTCGTAGGACAAGGGTTAGTGATCTGGCTTTCGGTAGGGCAGGGTGTATTGGTCGGTGACGGGAAAGTGCTAGGCTTCGGACTAGAGTGAGCACTGGGCGTTGTTCTAGGACCCGAGGTAGGGCTAGTGGGAGCGGTAGACGTAGCGCTATGGTAGGCAAAGGGCAAGGGGTGGGTGTCGGGTAAACCTCGGAGTAGGCCTAGGACCAGGAGTGGGAGCTGTGTCTAGGGGTAGGGATGGGGGTGGGCCTATGGGTAGGGGGAGCTGTAGGGCCAGGGGTAGGGGTAGGACCAGAGGTAGTGCCAGGCGTACGCCTAGGGCGAGGGGTAGTGCTCGGGGTGACCTAACCCTAACCCTAACCCTAACCTTAAACCTAACACCAACCCTAACCCTAATCCTAACCCTAAACCTAACACCAACCCTAACCCTTACCTTAACCCTAAACCCTAACCCTAACCCTTACCCTAACCCTAACAAGGGCAATGTGTACTAGTCAGCGAAGGGCAAGTTCTAGGCCTCGGACTAGAGGGAGCCATGGGCGTTGGTCTAGGGCCCGAGCTAGGGCTAGTGGGAGCGGTAGGCGTAGCGCTGGGGTAGGCATAGGGCAAGGGGTGGGTGTCGAGGTAAACCTCGGAGTAGGCCTAGGGCCAGAAGTTGGAGCTGTGGCTAGGGGTAGGGGTGGGGGTGGGCCTATGGGTAGGGGGAGCTGTAGGGCTAGGGGTAGTGGTAAGACCAGGGGTAGTGCTAGGCGTAGGCCTAGGGCGAGGGGTAGTGCTCGGGGTAGGGTTAGTTGAAGGGCTAGTGTTTGGCAGAAACCCACGGGCAGTGTTAGGGTTAGGGCTCATGTTAAGCCTAGGACTAGTGGTAGTGGTAGGGGTTGGCCGAGGGCTAGGGGTAGGTGTCACGAAATGTCTCCGGGTAGTCCTAGGACTCGGAACAGGTGTAGGGCTGTATTAGGGTGTGGTAAGGGTGGGTCCAGGGTGATTTCGTAGGACACGGGTTACTGCTCTGGCTAACGGTAGGGCAAGGTGTACTGGTCGGCCTCGGGCAACTGGTAGGCCTCTGACTAGAGAGAGCACTGGGCGTTGGTCTAGGGCCCGAGCTAGGGCTAGTGGGAGCGGTAGGCGTAGCGCTGGGATAGGCATAGGGAAAGGGGTGGGTGTCGGGGTAAACTTCGGAGTAGGCTTTGGGCCAGGATTTGGAGTTTTGGCTAGGGGTAGGGATGGGTGTGGGCCCAGGGGTAGGGGGAGCTGTAGGGCCAGTGGTAGGGGTAGGACCAGAGGTAGTGCTAGGCGTAGGCCTAGGGCGAGGGGTAGTGCTCGGGGTAGGGTTAGTTGAAGGGCTAGTCGTTGGCAGAGGCCCACGGGCAGTGATAGGGTTAGGGCTCATGTTAAGCCTAGGACTAGTGGTAGTGGTAGGGGTGGGCCGAGGGCTAGGGGTAGGTGTCACGGGAGGGCTCCGGTTAGTCCTAGGATTCAGAACAGGTGTAGGGCTGGATTAGGGTGTGGTAAGGGTGGGTCCAGGGTGATTACGTAGGACACGGGTTACTGCTCTGGCTAACGGTAGGGCAAGGTGTACTGGTCGGCGACGGGAAAGTGCTAGGCCTCGGACTAGATGAGCACTGGGCTTTGGTCTAGGGCCCGAGCTAGGGCTAGTGGGTGCGATAGGCGTAGCACTGGGGTAGGCATAAAGCAAGGGGTGGGTGTCGGGGTAAACCTCGGAGTAGGCTTTGGACCAGAGGTTGGAGTTGTGGCTAGGGGTAGGGATGGGGGTGGGCCTATTAGTAGGGGGAGCTGTAGGGCCAGGGGTAGGGGTAGGACCAGAGGTAGTGCTAGGCGTAAGCCTAGGGCGAGGGGTAGTGCTCGGGGTAGGGTTAGGGGAAGGGCTAGTGGTTGGCAGAGGCCCACGGACAGTATTAGGTTTAGGGCTCATGTTAGGCCTAGGACTAGTGGTAGTGATAGGGGATAGCCGAGGGCTAGGGGTAGGTGTCACGGGAGGGCTCCGGGTAGTCCTAGGACTCCGAACGGATGTGGGGCATGATTAGGGTGTGGCTAATGGTGGGTCCAGGGTGATTTCGTAGGACAAGGGTTAGTGATCTGGCTTTCGGTAGGGCAAGGTGTATTGGTCGGTGACGGGCAACTGCTAGGCTTCGGACTAGAGGGAGCCATGGGCGTTGGTCTAGGGCCCGAGATAGGGCTAGTGGGAGCGGTAGGCGTAGCGCTGGGGTAGGCATAGGGCAAAGGGTGGGTGTCGAGGTAAACCTCGGAGTAGGCCTAGGGCCAGGAGAGGGAGCTGTGGCTAGGGGTAGGGTTGGGGGTGGGCCCAGGGGTAGTCGGAGCTGTAGGGCCAGGGGTAGGGGTAGGACCCGAGGTAGTGCCAGGCGTACGCCTAGGGCGAGGGGTAGTGCTCGGGGTGACCTAACCCTAACCCTAACCCTAACCCAAAACCTAACACCAATCCTAACCCTAATTCTAACCCTAACCCTAACACCAACCATAACACTAAGACCAACCCTAACCCTAATCCTAACCCTAAACCTAACACCAACCCTAACCCTAGCCTTAACCCTAAACCCTAACCCTAACCCTTACCCTAACCCTAACAAGGGCAATGTGTACTAGTCAGCGACGGGCAAGTTCTAGGCCTCGGACTAGAGGGAGCCATGGGCGTTGGTCTAGGGCCCGAGCTAGGGCTAGTGGGAGCGGTAGGCGTAGCGCTGGGGTAGGCATAGGGCAAGGGGTGGGTGTCGAGGTAAACCTCGGAGTAGGCCTAGGGCCAGGAGTGGGAGCTGTGGCTAGGGGTAGGGGTGGGGGTGGGCCTATGGGTAGGGGGAGCTGTAGGGCTAGGGGTAGTGGTAGGACCAGAGGTAGTGCTAGGCGTAGGCCTAGGGCGAGGGGTAGTGCTCGGGGTAGGGTTAGTTGAACGGCTAGTGGTTGGTAGAGGCCCACGGGCAGTGTTAGAGTTAGGGCTCATGTTAAGCCTAGGACTAGTGGTAGTGGTAGGGGTGGGCCGAGGTCTAGGGGTAGGTGTCACGGGAGGGCTCCGGTTAGTCCTAGGACTCAGAACAGGTGTAGGGCTGGATTAGGGTGTGGTAAGTTTAGGTCCAGGGTGATTACGTAGGACACGGGTTACTGCTCTGGCTAACGGTAGGGCAAGGTGTACTTGTCGGCGACGGGCAAGTGCTAGGCCTCGGACTAGATGAGCACTGGGCTTTGGTCTAGGGCCCGAGCTAGGGCTAGTGGGTGCGATAGGCGTAGCACTGGGGTAGGCATAGGGCAAGGGGTGGGTGTCGGGGTAAACCTCGGAGTAGGCTTTGGACCAGAGGTTGGAGTTGTGGCTAGGGGTAGGGATGGGGGTGGGCCTATTAGTAGGGGGAGCTGTAGGGCCATGGGTAGGGGTAGGACCAGAGGTAGTGCTAGGCGTAAGCCTCTGGCGAGGGGTAGTGCTCGGGGTAGGGTTAGGGGAAGGGCTAGTGGTAGGCAGAGGTTCACGAACAGTGTTAGGGTTAGGGCTCATGTTAGGCCTAGGACTAGTGGTAGTGGTAGGGGATAGCCGAGGGCTAGGGGTAGGTGTCACGGGAGGGTTCCGGGTAGTCCTAGGACTCAGAACGGATGTGGGGCATGATTAGGGTGTGGCTAATGGTGGGTCCAGGGTGATTTCGTAGGACAAGGGTTAGTGATCTGGCTTTCGGTAGGGCAGGGTGTATTGGTCGGTGACGGGCAAGTGCTAGGCTTCGGACTAGAGTGAGCACTGGGCGTTGGTCTAGGGCCCGAGGTAGGGCTAGTTGGAGCGGTAGGCGTAGCGCTGGGGTAGGCATAGGGCAAGGGGTGGGTGTCGAGGTAAACCTCGGAGTAGGCCTAGGGCCAGGAGTTGGAGCTGTGGCTAGGGGTAAGGGTGGGGGTGGGCCTATGGGTAGGGGGAGCTGTAGGGCCAGGGGTAGTGGTAGGACCAGAGGTAGTGCTAGGCGTAGGCCTAGGGCGAGGGGTAGTGCTCGGGGTAGGGTTAGTTAAAGGGCTAGTGTTTGGCAGAGGCCCACGGGCAGTGTTAGGGTTAGGGCTCATGTTAAGCCTAGGACTAGTGGTAGTGGTAGGGGTTGGCCGAGGGCTAGGGGTAGGTGTCACGAAATGGCTCCGGGTAGTCCTAGGACTCGGAACAGGTGTAGGGCTGCATTAAGGTGTGGTAAGGGTGGGTCCAGGGTGATTTCGTAGGACACGGGTTACTGCTCTGGCTAACGGTAGGGCAAGGTGTACTGGTCGGCCTCGGGCAAGTGGTAGGCCTCTGACAAGAGAGAGCACTGGGCGTAGGTCTAGGGCCTGAGCTGGGGCTAGTGGGAGCGGTAGGCGTAGCGCTGGGATAGGCATAGGTCAAGGGGTGGGTGTCGGGGTAAACTTCGGAATAGGCTTTGGGCCAGGAGTTGGAGTTTTGGCTAGGGGTAGGGATTTGGGTGGACCTATGGTTATGGGGAGCTGTAGGGCCAGGGGTAGAGGTAGGACCAGAGGTAGTGCTATGCATAGGCTTAGGGCGAGGGGTAGTGCTCTGGGTAGGTATGGTGAAGGGCTAGTAGTTAGCTGAGGCCCACGGGCAGTGTTACGGTTGGGGCTCTTGTTAGTCCTAGGACTAGTGGTAGTGGTAGGGGTTGGCCGAGGGCTCAGGGTAGGTGTCACGGGAGGGCTACGGGTAATCCTAGGACTCGGAACGGGTGTAGGGCTGGATTAGGTTGTGGTAAGGGTGGGTCCAGGGTGATTTCATAAAACACGGGTTAGTGCTATGGCTAACGGTAGGGCAAGGTGTACTGGTCGGCGTCGGGCAAGTGGTAGGCCTCGGACAAAAGGGAGCACAGGGCGTTGGTCTAGGGCCCGAGCTAGGGCTAGTGAGAGCGGTAGGCGTAGCACTGGGGTAGGCATAAGGCAAGGGGTGGGTGTTGGGGTAAACCTCGGTGTAAGCTTTGGGCCAGGAGTTGGAGTTGAGGCTAGGGGTAGGGATGGGGGTGGGCCTATGGGTAGGGGCAGCTGTAGAGCCAAGGGTAGGTGTAGGACAAGAGGTAGTGGTAGGCGTAGGCCTAGGGCGATTGGTAGTGCTCGGGGTAGGGTTAGGTGAAGGGCTAGTGGTTGGCAGAGACCCACGGACAGTGTTAGGGTTAGGGCTCATGTTAGGCCTAGGACTAATGGTAGTGGTAGGAAATGGCCGATAGCTAGGGGTAGGTGTCACGGGAGGGCTCTGGGTAGTCCTAGGACTCCGAACGGATGTGGGGCATGATTAGAGTGTGGCTAATGGTGGGTGAAGGGTGATTTCGTAGGACAAGGGTTAGTGCTCTGGCTATCGGTAGGGCAAGGTGTACTGGTCGGTGACGGGCAAGTGCTAGGCTTCTGACTAGAGTGAGCACTGGGCGTTGGTCTAGGGCCCGAGGTAGGGCTAGTGGGAGAGGGAGACGTAGCGCTGGGGTAGGCAAAGGGCAAGGGGTGGGTGTCGGGGTAAACCTCGGAGTAGGCCAAGGACCAGGAGTGGGAGCTGTGGCTGGGGGTAGGGATGGCGGTGGGCCTATGGGTAGGGGGAGATGTACGGCCAGGGGTAGGGGTAGGACCAGAGGTAGTGCCTGGTGTAGGCCTAGGGCGAGGGGTATTGCTCGAAGTAACCTAACCCTAACCCTAACCCTAACCCTAAAACTAACCCTAACCCTAACCCTAACCCTAACACCAAAACTAACCCTAAACCTAACACTAACCCTAACCATAAACCTAAACGCAACCCTAACCCTAATCCTAACCCTAACCCTAACACCAATCCTAACCCTTACCCTAACCCTAAACCCTAACCCTAACCCTAACCCTAACCCTAACCCTAACCCTAACAAGGGCAAGATGTACTAGTCAGCGACGTGCAAGTTCTAGGCCTCGGACTAGAGGGAGCCATGGGCGTTGGTCTAGGGCCCGAGCTAGGGGTAGTGGGAGCGGTAGGCGTAACGCTGGGGTAGGCATAGGGCAAGGGGTGGGTGTCGAGGTAAACCTCGGAGTAGGCCTAGGGCCAGGAGTGGGAGCCTGGCTAGGGGTAGGGGTGGGGGTGGGCCTATGGGTAGGGGGAGCTGTAGGGCCAGGGGTAGTGATATGACCAGAGATAGTGCTAGGCGTAGGCCTAGGGCGAGGGGTAGTGCTCGGGGTTGGGTTAGTTGAAGGGCTAGTGGTTGGCAGAGGCCCACGGGCAGTGTTAGGGTTAGGGCTCATGTTAAGCCTAGGACTAGTGGTTGTGGTAGGGATTGGCCGAAGGCTAGGGGTAGGTGTCACGGGAGGGCTCCGGGTAGGTCTAGGACTCGGAACAGTTGTAGGGCTGGATTACGGTTGGTAAGGGTGCGTCCAGGGTGATTTCGTAGGACACGGGTTACTGCTCTGGCTAAAGGTTGGGCAAGGTGTACTGGTCGGCGACGGGCAAGTGCTAGGCCTCGGACTAGATGAGCACTGGGCGTTGGTCTAGGGCCCGAGCTAGGGCTAGTGGGAGCGGTAGGCGTAGCGCTGTGGTAGGCAAAGGGCAAGGGGTGGGTGTCGGGGTAAACCTCGGAGTAGGCCCAGGACCAGGAGTGGGAGCTGTGTCTAGGGGTAGGGATGGGGGTGGGCCTATGGGTAGGGGGAGCTGTAGGGCCAGGGGTAGCGGTAGGACCAGAGGTAGTGCCAGGCGTACGCCTAGGGCGAGGGGTAGTGCTCGGGGTGACCTAACCCTAACCCTAACCCTAACCCTAACCCTAAACCTAACCCTAACACCAAACCTAACCCTAATCCTAACCCTAACCCTAACACCAACCCTAACCCTAACACCAACCCTAACCCTAATCCTAACTCTAAACCTAACACCAACCCTAACCCTAACCCTAACCCTAAACCCTTACCCTAACCCTTACCCTAACCCTAACAAGGGCAATGTGTACTAGTCAGCGACGGGCAAGTTCTAGGCCTCCGACTAGAGGGAGCCATGGGCGTTGGTCTAGGGCCCGAGCTAGGGCTAGTGGGAGCGTTAGGCGTAGCGCTGGGGTAGGCATAGGGCAAGGGGTGGGTGTCGAGGTAAACCTCGGAGTAGGCCTAGGGCCAGGAGTGGGAGCTGTGGCTAGGGGTAGGGTGGGGGTGGGCCTATGGGTAGGGGGACCTGTAGGGCCAGGGGTAGTGGTAGGACCAGAGGTAGTGCTAGGCGTAGGCCTAGGGCGAGGGGTAGTGCTCGGGGTAGGGTTAGTTGAAGGGCTAGTGGTTGGCAGAGGCCCACGGGCAGTGTTAGGGTTAGGGCTCATGTTAAGCCTATAAATAGTAGTAGTGGTAGGGGTTGGCCGAGGGCTAGGGGTAGGTGTCACGGGAGGGCTCCGGGTAGTCCTAGGACTCAGAACAGGTGTAGGGCTTGATTAGGGTGTGGTAAGGGTGGGTCCAGGGTGATTTCGTAGGACACGGATTACTGCTCTGGCTAACGGTAGGGCAAGGTGTACTGGTAGGCGACGGGCAAGTGCTAGGCCTCGGACTAGATGAACACTGGGCTTTGGTCTAGGGCCCGAGCTAGGGCTAGTGGGAGCGTTAGGCGTAGCACTGGGGTAGGCATAGGGCAAGGGGTGGGTGTCGGGGTGAACTTCGGAGTAGGCTTTGGGCCAGGAGTTGGAGTTTTGGCTAGGGGTAGGGATGGGGGTGGGCCCAGGGGTAGGGGGAGCTGTAGGGCCAGGGGTAGGGGTAGGACCAGAGGTAGTGCTAGGCGTAGGCCTAGGGCGAGGGGTAGTGCTCGGGGTAGGGTTAGTTGAAGGGCTAGTGGTTGGCAGAGGCCCACGGGCAGTGTTAGGGTTAGGGCTCATGTTAAGCCTATAAATAGTAGTAGTGGTAGGGGTTGGCCGAGGGCTAGGGGTAGGTGTCACGGGAGGGCTCCGGGTAGTCCTAGGACTCAGAACGGGTGTAGGGCTTGATTAGGGTGTGGTAAGGTGGGTCCAGGGTGATTTCGTAGGACACGGGTTACTGCTCTGGCTAACGGTAGGGCAAGGTGTACTGGTCGGCGACGGGCAAGTGCTAGGTCTCGGACTAGATGAGCACTGGGCTTTGGTCTAGGGCCCGAGCTAGGGCTAGTGGGAGCGATAGGCGTAGCGCTGGGGTAGGCATAGGGCAAGGGGTGGGTGTCGGGGTGAACCTCGGAGTAGGCTTTGGGCCAGAGGTTGGAGTTGTGGCTAGGGGTAGGGATGGGGGTGGGCCTATTAGTAGGGGGAGCTGTAGGGCCAGTGGTAGGGGTAGGACCAGAGGTAGTGCTAGGCGTACGCCTCGGGCGATGGGTAGTGCTCGGGGTAGGGTTAGGTGAAGGGTTAGTGGTTGGCAGAAGCCCACGGACAGTGTTAGTGTTAGGGCTCATGTTAGGCCTAAGACTAGTGGTAGTGGTAGGGGATAGCCGAGGGCTAGGGGTAGGTGTCACTGGAGGGCTCCGGGTAGTCCTAGGACTCCGAACGGATGTGGGGCATGATTAGGGTGTGGCTAATGGTGGGTCCAGGGTGATTTCGTAGGACAAGGGTTGGTGATCTGGCTTTCGGTAGGGCAAAATGTATTGGTCGGTGACGGGCAAGTGCTAGGCTTCGGACTAGAGGGAGCCATGGGCGTTGGTCTAGGGCCCGAGCTAGGGCTAGTGGGAGCGGTAGGCGTAGCGCTGGGGTAGGCATAGGGCAAGGGGTGGGTGTCGAGGTAAACCTCGGAGTAGGCCTAGGGCCAGGAGTTGGAGCTGTGGCTAGGGGTAAGGGTGGGTGTGGGCCTATTGGTTGGGGGAGCTGTAGGGCCAGGGGTAGTGGTAGGACCAGAGGTAGTGCTAGGCGTAGGCCTAGGGCGAGGGGTAGTGCTCGGGGTAGGGTTAGTTGAAGGGCTAGTGTTTGGCAGAGGCCCACGGGCAGTGTTAGGGTTAGGGCTCATGTTAAGCCTAGGACTAGTGGTAGTGGTAGGGGTTGGCCGAGGGCTAGGGGTAGGTGTCACGAAATGGCTCCGGGTAGTCCTAGGACTCGGAACAGGTGTAGGGCTGCATTAGGGTGTGGTAAGGGTGGGTCCAGGGTGATTTCGTAGGACACGGGTTACTGCTCTGGCTAACGGTAGGGCAAGGTGTTGGTCGGCCTCGGGCAAGTGGTAGGCCTCTGACAAGAGAGAGCACTGGGCGTAGGTCTAGGGCCTGAGCTAGGGCTAGTGGGAGCGGTAGGCGTAGCGCTGGGATAGGCATAGGTCAAGGGGTGGGTGTCGGGGTAAACTTCGGAATAGGCTTTGGGCCAGGAGTTGGAGTTTTGGCTAGGGGTAAGGATTTGGGTGGACCTATGGTTATGGGGAGCTGTAGGGCCAGGGGTAGAGGTAGGACCAGAGGTAGTGCTATGCGTAGGCCTAGGGCGAGGGGTAGTTCTCTGGGTAGGGATGGTGAAGGGCTAGTGGTTAGCTGAGGCCCACGGGCAGTGTTACGGTTGGGGCTCTTGTTAGGCCTAGGACTAGTGGTAGTGGTAGGGGTTGGCCGAGGGCTCAGGGTAGGTGTCACGGGAGGGCTACGGGTAATCCTAGGACTCGGAACGGGTGTAGGGCTGGATTAAGGTGTGGTAAGGGTGGGTCCAGGGTGATTTCATAAAACACGGGTTAGTGCTCTGGCTAACGGTAGGGCAAGGTGTACTGGTCGGCCTCGGGCAACTGGTAGGCCTCTGACTAGAGAGAGCACTGGGCGTTGGTCTAGGGCCCGAGCTAGGGCTAGTGGGAGCGGTAAGCGTAGCGCTGGGATAGACATAGGGCAAGGGGTAGGAGTCGGGGTAAACTTCGGAGTAGGCTTTGGGCCAGGAGTTGGAGTTTTGGCTAGGGGTAGGGATGGGGGTGGGCCCAGAAGTAGGGGGAGCTATAGGGCCAGGGGTAGGGGTAGGACCAGAGGTAGTGCTAGGCGTAGGCCTAGGGCGAGGGGTAGTGCTCGGGGTAGGGTTAGTTGAAGGGCTAGTGTTTGGCAGAGGCCCACGGACAGTGTTAGGGTTAGGGCTCATGTTAGGCCTAGGACTAGTGGTAGTGGTAGGGGATAGCCGAGGGCTAGGGGTAGGTGTCACGGGAGGGCTCCGGGTAGTCCTAGGACTCCGAACGGATGTGGGGCATGATTAGGGTGTTGCTAATGGTGGGTCCAGGGTGATTTCGTAGGACAAGGGTTAGTGATCTGGCTTTCGGTAGGGCAAGGTGTATTGGTCGGTGACGGGCAAGTGCTAGGCTTCGGACTAGAGGGAGCCATGGGCGTTGGTCTAGGGCCCGAGCTAGGGCTAGTGGGAGCGGTAGGCGTAGCGCTGGGGTAGGCATAGGGCAAGGGGTGGGTGTCGAGGTAAATCTCGGAGTAGGCCTAGGGCCAGGAGTGGGAGCTGTGGCTAGGGGTAAGGGTGGAGGTGGGCCTATGGGTAGGGGGAGCTGTAGGGCCAGGGGTAGTGGTAGGACCAGAGGTAGTGCTAGGCGTAGGCCTAGGGCGAGGGGTAGTGCTTGGGGTAGGGTTAGTTGAAGGGCTAGTGTTTGGCAGAGGCCCACGGGCAGTGTTAGAGTTAGGGCTCATGTTAAGCCTAGGACTAGTGGTAGTGGTAGGGGTTGGCCGAGGGCTAGGGGTAGGTGTCACGAAATGGCTCCGGGTAGTTTTAGGACTCGGAACAGGTGTAGGGCTGTATTAGGGTGTGGTAAGGGTGGGTCCGGGGTGATTTCGTAGGACACAGGTTACTGCTCTGGCTAACGGTAGGGCAAGGTGTACTGGTCGGCCTCGGGCAAGTGGTAGGCCTCTGACTAGAGAGAGCACTGGGCGTTGGTCTAGGGCCCGAGCTAGGGCTAGTGGGAGCGGTAGGCGTAGCGCTGGGATAGGCATAGGGCAAGGTGTGGGTGTCGGGGTAAACTTCGGAGTAGGCTTTGGGCCAGGAGTTGGAGTTTTGGCTAGGGGTAGGGATGGGGGTGGGCCCAGAGGTAGGCGGAGCTGTAGGGCCAGGGGTAGGGGTAGGACCAGAGGTAGTGCTAGGCGTAGGCCTAGGGCGAGGGGTAGTGCTCGGGGTTAGGTTAGTTGAAGGGCTAGTGGTTGGCAGAGGCCTACGGGCAGTGTTAGGGTTAGGGCTCATGTTAAGCCTAGGACTAGTGGTAGTGGTAGGGGTGGGCCAAGGGCTAGGGGTAGGTGTCAAGGGAAAGCTCCGGATAGTTCTAGGACTCAGAACAGGTGTAGGGCTGGATTAGGGTGTGGTAAGGGTGGGTCCAGGGTGATTTCGTAGGACACGGGTTACTGCTCTGGCTAACGGTAGGGCAAGGTGTACTGGTCGGCGACGGGCAAGTGCTAGGCCTCGGACTAGATGAGCACTGGGCTTTGGTCTAGGGCCCGAGCTAGGGCTAGTGGGAGCGATAGGCGTAGCGCTGGGGTAGGCATAGGGCAAGGGGTGGGTGTCGGGGTAAACCTCGGAATAGGCTTTGGGCCAGAGGTTGGAATTATGGCTAGGGGTATGGATGGGGGTGGGCCTATTAGTAGGGGGAGCTGTAGGGCCAGGGGTAGGGGTAGGACCAGAGGTAGTGCTAGGCGTAGGCCTAGGGCGAGGGGTAGTGCTCGGGGTAGGGTTAGGTGAAGGGCTAGTGGTTGGCAGAGGCCCACGGACAGTGTTACGTTTAGGGCTCATGTTAGGCCTAGGACTAGTGGTAGTGGTAGGGGATAACCCAGGGCTAGGGGTCGGTGTCACGGGAGGGCTCCGGGTAGTCCTAGGACTCCGAACGGATGTGGGGCATGATTAGGGTGTGGCTAATGGTGGGTCCAGGGTGATTTCGTAGGACAAGGGTTAGTGATCTGGCTTTCGGTAGGGCAGGGTGTATTGGTCGGTGACGGGAAAGTGCTAGGCTTCGGACTAGAGTGAGCACTGGGCGTTGTTCTAGGACCCGAGGTAGGGCTAGTGGGAGCGGTAGACGTAGCGCTATGGTAGGCAAAGGGCAAGGGGTGGGTGTCGGGTAAACCTCGGAGTAGGCCTAAAACCAGGAGTGGGAGCTGTGTCTAGGGGTAGGGATGGGGGTGGGCCTATGGGTAGGGGGAGCTGTAGGGCCAGGGGTAGGGGTAGGACCAGAGGTAGTGCCAGGCGTACGCCTAGGGCGAGGGGTAGTGGTCGGGGTGACCTAACCCTAACCCTAACCCTAACCCTAAACCTAACACCAACCCTAACCCTAATCCTAACCCTAAACCTAACACCAACCCTAACTCTTGCCTTAACCCTAAACCCTAACCCTAACCCTTACCCTAACCCTAACAAGGGCAATGTGAACTAGTCAGCGACGGGCAAGTTCTAGGCCTCGGACTTGAGGGAGCCATGGGCGTTGGTCAAGGGCCCGAGCTAGGGCTAGTGGGAGCGGTAGGCGTAGCGCTGGGGTAGGCATAGGGCAAGGGGTGGGTGTCGAGGTAAACCTCGGAGTAGGCCTAGGGCCAGAAGTTGGAGCTGTGGCTAGGGGTAGGAGTGGGGGTGGGCCTATAAGTAGGGGGAGCTGTAGGGCCAGGGGTAGGGGTAGGACCAGAGGTAGTGCTAGGCGTAGGCCTAGGGCGAGGGGTAGTGCTCGGGGTAGGGTTAGTTGAAGGGCTAGTGTTTGGCAGAGGCCCACGGGCAGTGTTAGGGTTAGAGCTCATGTTAAGCCTAGGACTAGTGGTAGTGGTAGGGGTTGGCCGAGGGCTAGGGGTAGGTGTCACGAAATGGCTCCGTGTAGTCCTAGGACTCGGAACAGGTGTAGGGCTGCATTAGGGTGTGGTAAGTGTGGGTCCAGGGTGATTTCGTAGGACACGGGTTACTGCTCTGGCTAACGGTAGGGCAAGGTGTACTGGTCGGCCTCGGGCAAGTGGTAGGCCTCTGACAAGAGAGAGCACTGGACGTAGGTCTAGGGCCTGAGCTAGGGCTAGTGG
Source organism: Rhinolophus hipposideros (assembly GCF_964194185.1). Classification (NCBI taxonomy): domain Eukaryota; kingdom Metazoa; phylum Chordata; class Mammalia; order Chiroptera; family Rhinolophidae; genus Rhinolophus; species Rhinolophus hipposideros. The sequence goes on along the minus strand of NW_027669133.1, from coordinate 141,804 downwards.
GAGCGGTAGGCGTAGCGCTGGGATAGGCATAGGTCAAGGGGTGGGTGTCGGGGTAAACTTCGGAATAGGATTTGGGCCAGGAGTTGGAGTTGTGGCTAGGGGTAGGGATGGGGGTGGGCCTATAAGTAGGGGGAGCTGTAGGACAAAAGGTAGGGGTAGGACCTGAGGTAGTGCCAGGCGTAGACCTAGGGCGAGGGGTAGTGCTCGGGGTAACCTAACCCTAACACTACCCTAACCCTAACCCTAAGCCTAACCCTAACATCAACCCTAACCCTAACACTAACGCTAACCCTAACCCTAAACCTAACACCAACCCTAACCCTAATCCTAACCCTAACCTTAACCCTAACCCTAACCCTAACACCAACCCTAACCCTAACCCTAACCCTAACCCTAACCCTAAACCTAACACCAACCCTAACCCTAACCCTAACCCTAACCCTAACACCAACCCTAAACCCTAACCCTAACCCTAAACCCTAATCCTAACCCTAACCCTAACCCTAACCCTAATTCTAACCCTAACAAGGGCAAAGTGTACTGGTCAGCGACGGGCAATTTCTAGGCCTCGGACTAGAGGGATCCATGGGCGTTGGTATAGGGCCCGAGCTAGGGCTAGTGGGAGCGGTAGGCGTGACGCTGGGGTAGGCATAGGGCAAGGGGTGGGTGTCGAGGTAAACCTCGGAGTAGGCCTAGGGCCAGGAGTGGGAGCTGTGGCTAGGGGTAGGGATGGGGGTGGGCCTATAAATAGGGGGAGCTGTAGGGCCACGGGTAGGGGTAGGACCAGAGGTAGTGCTACGCGTAAGCCTAGGGCGAGGAGTAGTGCTCGGGGTAGGGTTAGGTGAAGGGCTAGTGGTTGGCAGAGGCCCACGGGCAGTGTTAGGGTTAGGGCTCATGTTAGGCCTAGGACGAGTTGTAGTGGTTGGGGTTAGCCGAGGGCTAGGGGTAGGTGTCACGGGAAGGCTCCTGGTAGTCCTAGGATTCGGAACACGTGTAGGGCTGGATTTGGGTGTGGTAAGAGTGGGTCGAGGTGATTTCGTAGGACACTGGTTACTGCTCTGGCTAACGGTAGGGCAAGGTGTGCTGGTCGGGCTCGGGCAAGTGGTAGGCCTCAGACTAGATGAGCACTAGGCGTTGGTCTAGGGCCCGAGCTAGGGCTAGTGGGAGCGGTAGGCGTAGCGCTGGGGTAGGCAAAGGGCAAGGGGTGGGTGTCGGGGTAAACCTCGGAGTAGGCCTAGGAGCAGGAGTGGGAGCTGTGGCTAGGGGTAGGGATGGGGGTGGGCCTATGGGTAGGGGGAGCTGTAGGGACAGGGGTAGGGGTGGGACCAGAGGTAGTGCTAGGCGTAGGCCTAGGGCGAGGGATAGTGGTCAGGGTAACCTAACACTAACCCTAACCCTATTACTAACCCTAACCCTAACCCTAACCCTAACACCAACCCTAACCCTAATCCTAACCCTAACCCTAAACCTAACACCAACCCTAACCCTAACCCAAACCCTAACCCTAACACCAACCCTAACCCTAACCCTAACCCTAACCCTAACACCAAACCTAACCCTAACCTTAACCCTAACTCTAATCCTAACCCTAACCCTAACCCTATCACCAACCCTAACCCTAACCCTAACCCTAACACCAACCCTAACCCTAACCCAAACCCTAACCCTAACCCTAAGCCTAACACCAACACTCACCCTAACCCTAACCCTAACCCTAACACCAACCCTAACCCTAATCCTAACCCTAACCCTAACCCTAACCCTAACACTAACCCTAATTCTAACCCTAACCCTAACACCAACCAAACACTAACCCTAACCCTAACCCTAACCCTGTACCTAACACCAAACCTAACCCTAACCCTAACCCTAACCCTAACACCAACCCTAACCCTAACCCTAACCCTAACCCTAACCCTAACCCTAACACCAACCCTAACCCTAATCCTAACCCTAACCCTAACCCTAACCCTAACCCTAACACCAACCCTAACCCTAACTCTAACCCTAACCCTAACCCTAAACCTAACACCAACCCTAACCCTAACCCTAACCCTAACCCTAAAACCAAACCTAACCCTAACCCTAACCCTAAACCCTAATCCTAACCCTAACCCTAACCCTAACCCTAACCCTAACAAGGGCAAGGTGTACTGGTCAGCGACGGGCAAGTTCTAGGCCTCGGACTAGAGGGAGCCATGGGCGTTGGTCTAGGGCCCGAGCTAGGGCTAGTGAGAGCGGTAGGCGTAGCGCTGGGGTAGGCATAGAGCAAGGGGTGGGTGTCGAGGTAAACCTCGGAGTAGACCTAGGGCCAGGAGTGGGAGCTGTGGCTAGGGATATGGATGGGGGTGGGCCTATAAGTAGGGGGAGCTGTAGAACCAGGGGTAGGTGTAGGACCAGAGGTAGTGCTAGGCGTAAGCCTAGGGCGAGGGGTAGTGCTCGGGGTAGGGTTAGGTGAAGGGCTAGTGGTTGGCAGAGGCCCACGGGCAGTGTTAGGGTTAGGGCTCATGTTAGGCCTAGGACTAGTGGTAGTGGTAGGGGATGGCCGAGGGCTAGGGGTAACTGTCACAAGAGGGCTCCGGGTAGTCCTAGGACTCCGAACGGATGTAGGGCTGGATTAGGCTGTGGCTAATGGTGGGTCCAGGGTGATTTCGTAAAACACGGGTTAGTGCTCTGGCTATCGGTAGGGCAAAGTGTACCGGTTGGCGACGGGCAAGTGCTAGGCTTCGGACTAGAGTGAGCACTGGGCGTTGGTCTAGGGCCCGAGGTAGGGCTAGTGGGAGCGGTAGGCGTAGCGCTGGGGTAGTCAAAGGGCAAGGGGTGGGTGTCGGGTTAAACCTCGGAGTAGGCCTAGGACCAGGAGTGGGAGCTGTGGCTAGGGGTAGGGATGGGGGTGGGCCTATGGTTATGGGGAGCTGTAGGGACAGGGGTAGGGGTGGGACCAGAGGTAGTGCTAGGCGTAGGCCTAAGGCGAGGGGTAGTGCTCGGGGTAACCTAACACTAACCCTAACCCTATCACTAATCCTAACCCTAACCCTAAACCTAACACCAACCCTAACCCTAACCCTAATGCTAACCCTAACCCTATACCTAACACCAACACTAACCCTAACCGTAACCCTAACCCTAACCCTAACACCAACCCTAACCCTAACCCTAACCCTAACCATAACCCTATACCTAACACCAACCCTAACCCTAACCCTAACCCTATCACCAACCCTAACCCTAATCCTAACCCTAACCCTAACCCTAACACCAACCCTAACCCTAACCCTAACCCTAACCCTAACCCTAACCCTAACCCTAACACCAACCCTAACCCTAACCCTAACCCTAAACCCTAATCGTAACCCTAACCCTAATCGTAACCATAACCCTAACCCTAACAAGAACAAGGTGTACTGGTCAGCGACGGGCAAGTTCTAGGCCTCGGACTAGAGGGAGCCATGGGCGTTGGTCTAGGGCCTGAGCTAGGGCTAGTGAGAGCGGTATGCGTAGCGCTGGGGTAGGCATAAGGCAAGGGGTGGGTGTCGAGGTAAACCTCGGAGTAGGCCTAAAGCCAGGAGTGGGAGCTGTGGTTAGGGGTAAAGATGAAGGTGGGCCTATAATTAGGGGGAGTTGTAGAACCAGGGGTAAAGGTAGGACCAGAGGTAGTGCTAGGCGTAAGCCTAGGGCGAGGGGTAGGGCTCGGGGTAGGGTTAGGTGAAGGGCTAGTGGTTGGCAGAGGCCCACGAGCAGTGTTAGGGTTAGGGCTCATGTTAGGCCTAGGACTAGTGGTAGTGGTAGGGGATGGCCGAGGGCTAGGGGTAACTGTCACAAGAGGGCTCCGGGTAGTCCTAGGACTCCGAACGGATGTAGGGCTGGATTAGGGTGTGGCTAATGGTGGGTCCAGGGTGATTTCGTAGGACACGGGTTAGTGCTCTGTCTATCGGCAGGGCAAGGTGTACCGGTTGGAGACGGGCAAGTGCTAGGCTTCGGACTAGAGTGAGCACTGGGCGTTGGTCTGGGGCCCGAGGTAGGGCTAGTGGGAGCGGTAGGCATAGCGCTGGGGTAGGCAAAGGGCAAGGGGTGGTTGTCGGGGTAAACCTCGGAGTAGGCCTAGGACCAGGAGTGGGAGCTGTGTCTAGGGGTAGGGATGGGGGTGGGCCTATGGGTAGGGGGAGCTGTAGGGACAGGGGTAGGGGTGGGACCAGAGGTAGTGCTAGGCGTAGGCCTAGGGCGAGGGGTAGTGTTCGGGGTAACCTAACACTAACCCTAACCCTATTACTAACCCTAACCCTAACCCTAACCCTAACACCAACCCTAACCTTAAAACTAATGCTAAAACTAACCCTATACCTAACACCAACCCTAACCCTAACCCTAACTCTAACACCAACCCTAACCCTAACCCTAACCCTAACCATAACCCTATACCTAACACCAACCCTAACCCTAACCCTAACCCTAACCCTAACACCAACCCTAACCCTAACCCTAACCCTATACCTAACACCAACCCTAACCCTAACTCTAACCCTAACCCTAACACCAACCCTAACCCTAACCCTATCCCTAACCCTAACCCTAACCCTATACCTAACACCAACCCTAACCCTAAACCTAAACCCTAACCCTAACCCTGACCCTAACCCTAACCCTAACAAGGGCAAGGTGTACTGGTCAGCGACGGGCAAGGTCTAGGCCTCGGACGAGAGGGAGCCATGGGCGTTGGTCTAGGGCCCGAGCTAGGGCTAGTGGGAGCGATAGGCTTAGCGCTGGGGTAGGCATAGAGCAAGGGGTGGGAGTCAAGGTAAACCTCGGAATAGGCTTTGGCCCAGGAGTTGGAGTTGTGGATAGGGGTAGGGATGGGCGTGGGCCCATGGGTAGGGGGAGCTGTAGGGCCAGGGGTAGCGGTAGGACCAGAGGTAGTGCTAGGCGTAGGCCTAGGGCGAGGGGTAGTGCTCGGGGTAGGGTTAGTTGAAGGGCTAGTGGTTGGCAGAGGCCCACAGACAGTGTTAAGGTTAGGGCTCATGTTAAGCCTAGGACTAGTGGTAGTGGAAGGGGTTGGCCGAGGGCTAGGGGTAGGTGTCACGGGAGGGCTCCGAGTCGTCCTAGTGCTCGGAACGGGTGTAGGGCTGGATTAGGGTGTGGTAAGGGTGGGTCCAGGGTGATTTCGTAGGACACAGGTTAGTGTTCTGGCTATTGGTAGGCAAGGTGTACTGGTCGGCGACGGACAAGTGCTAGGCTTCGGACTAGAGTGAGCACTGGGCGTTGGTCTAGGGCCCGAGATAGGGCTAGTGGCAGCAGTAGGCGTATCGCTGGGGTAGGCATAGGGCAAGGGGTGGGTGTCGGGATATACCTCGGTGTAGGCCTAGGGCCAGGAGTGGGAGCTGTGGCTAGGGGTAGGGGTGGGGGTGGGCCTATTGGTAGGGGGAGCTATAAAGCCAGGGGTAGGGGTAGGACCAGAGGTAGTGCTAGACGTAGGCCTAGGGCGAGGGGTAGTGCTCGGGGTAGGGTTAGTTGAAGGGCAGTGTTTGGCAGAGGCCCACTGGCAGTGTTAAAGTTAGGGCTCATGTTAATCCTAGGACTAGTGGTAGTGGTAGGGATTGGCCGAAGGCTAAGGGTAGGTGTCACGGGAGGGCTCCGGGTAGTCCTAGGACTCGGAACGGGTGTAGGGCTGGATTAGGGTGTGGTAAGGGTTGGTCCAGGGTGATTTTGTAGGACACGGGTTAGTGCTCTGGCTAAAGGTAGGGCAAGGTGTACTGGTCAACGTCGGGCAAGTGGTAGGCCTCGGACTAGAGGGAGCACTGGGCGTTGGTCTACGGCCCGAGCTAGGGCTAGTGGGAGCGTTAGGCGTAGCACTGGGGTAGGCATAGGGCAAAGGGTGGGTGTCGGGGTAAACCTCGGAGTAGGCTTTGGGCCAGGAGTTGGAGTTGTGGCTAGGGGTAGGGATGGGGGTGGGCCTATAAGTAGGGGGAGCTGTAGGACAAGAGGTAGGGGTAGGACCAGAGGTAGTGCCAGGCGTAGGCCTAGGGCGAGGGGTAGTGCTCGAGGTAACCTAACCCTAACACTAACCCTAACCCTAACCCTAACCCTAACCCTAACATCAACCCTAACCCTAACACTAACGCTAACCCTAACCCTAAACCTAACACCAACCCTAACCCTAATCCTAACCCTAACCTTAACCCTAACCCTAACCCTAACACCAACCCTAACCCTAACCCTAACCCTAACCCTAACCCTAAACCTAACACCAACCCTAACCCTAACCCTAACCCTAACCCTAACACCAACCCTAAATCCTAACCCTAACCCAAAACCCTAATCCTAACCCTAACCTTAACCCTAATTCTAACCCTAACAAGGGCAAAGTGTACTGGTCAGCGACGGGCAATTTCTAGGCCTCGGACTAGAGGGAGCCATGGGCGTTGGTCTAGGGCCCGAGCTAGGGCTAGTGGGAGCGGTAGGCGTGACGCTGGGGTAGGCATAGGGCAAGGGGTGGGTGTCGAGGTAAACCTCGGAGTAGGCCTAGGGCCAGGAGTGGGAGCTGTGGCTAGGGGTAGGGATGGGGGTGGGCCTATAAATAGGGGGAGCTGTAGGGCCACGGGTAGGGGTAGGACCAGAGGTAGTGCTACGCGTAAGCCTAGGGCGAGGGGTAGTGCTCGGGGTAGGGTTAGGTGAAGGGCTAGTGGTTGGCAGAGGCCCACGGGCAGTGTTAGGGTTAGGGCTCATGTTATGCCTAGAACTAGTGGTAGTGGTAGGGGATGGGCGAGGTCTAGGGGTAACTGTCATGGGAGGGCTCCGGGTAGTCCTAGGACTCCGAACGGATGTAGGGCTGGATTACGGTGTGGCTAATGGTGGGTCCAGGGTGATTTCGTAGGACACGGGTTAGTGCTCTGGCTATCGGTAGGGCAAGGTGTACTGGTTGGCGACAGGCAAGTGCTAGGCTTCGGACTAGAGTGAGCACTGGGCGTTGGTCTAGTGCCCGAGGTAGGATAGTGGGAGCGGTAGGCGTAGCGCTGGGTTAGGCAAAGGGCAAGGGGTGGGTGTCGGGGTACACCTCGGAGTAGGCCTAGGACCAGGAGTGGGAGCTGTGGCTAGGGGTAGGGATGGGGGTGGGCCTATGGGTAGGGGGAGCTGTAGGGACAGGGATAGGTGTAGGACCAGAGGTAGTGCTAGGCGTAGGCCTAGGGCGAGGGGTAGTGCTCGGGGTAACCTAACCCTAACCCTAACACCAACCCTAACCCTAACCCTAACCCTAACACCAACCCTAACCCTAACCCTATACCTAACACCAACCCTAACCCTAACCCTAACACCAACCCTAACCCTAACCCTAACCCTAACCCTAACCCTAACCCTAACCTTAACCCTAACACTAACACCAACCCTAACTCTAACCCTAACGCTAACCCTAACACCAACCCTAACCCTAACCCTAACCCTAACACCAACCCTAACCCTAACCCTATACCTAACACCAACCCTAACCCTAACCCTAACACCAACCCTAACCCTAACCCTAACCCTAACCCTAACCCTAACCTTAACCCTAACACTAACACCAACCCTAACTCTAACACTAACGCTAACCCTAACACCAACCCTAACCCTAATCCTAACCCTAACCCTAACCGTAACACCAACCCTAACCCTAACCCTAACCCTAACCCTAACACCAACCCTAACCCTAACCCTAACCCTAACCCTATACCTAACACCAACCCTAACCCGAACCCTAACCCTAACCCTAGCACCAACCCTAACCCTAATCCTAACCCTAACCCTAACCCTAACACTAACCCTTACCCTAACCCTAACCCTAACACCAACCCTAACCCTAACCCTAACCCTAACTTTATACCTAACACCAACCCTAACCCTAACCCTAACCCTAACCCTAAACCTAACACCAACCCTAACCCTAACCCTAAACCAAATCCTAACCCTAACACCAACCCTAACCCTAACCCTAACCCTAAACCCTAATCCTAACCCTAACCCTAACCCTAACCCTAATCCTAACCCTAACCCTAACAAGGGCAAGGTGTACTGGTCGGCCTCGGGCAAGTGGTAGGCCTCTGACTAGAGGGAGCACTGGTCGTTGGTCTAGCTCCCGAGCTAGGGCTAGTAGGAGTGGTAGGCGTAGCGCTGGGGTAGGCATAAGGCAAGGGGTGGTGTTGGGGTAAACTTCGGAGTAGGCTTTTGGCCAGGAATTGGAGTTGTGGCTAGGGGTAGTGATGGTGGTGGGCCCATGGGTAGGGGGAGCTGTAGGGCCAGGGGTATGTGTAGGACCAGAGGTAGTGCTAGGCGTAGGCCTAGGGCAAGGGGTAGTGCTCGGTGTAGGGTTAGGTGAAGGGCTAGTGGTTGGCAGAGTCTCACGGGTAGTGTTAGGGTTAGGGCTCATGTTAGGCCTAGGACGAGTGGTAGTGGTAGGGGTTAGCCGAGGGCTAGGGGTAGGTGTCACGGGAGGGCTCCGGGTAGTCCTAGTATTCGGAACAGGTGTAGGGCTGGATTAGGGTGTGGCTAAGGGTGGGTCCACGTGATTTCGTAGGACACTGGTTAGTGCTCTGGCTAATGGCAGTTAAAGGTGTACTGGTCGGCGACGGGCAAGTGCTAGGCCTCTGACTAGATGAGCACTGGGCGTTGGTCTAGGGCCCGAGATAGGGCTAGTGGGAGTGATAGGCGTAGTGCTGGGGTAGGCATACGGCAAGGGGTGATTGTCGGGGTAAACCTCGGAGTAGGCCTAGTGCCAGGCGTTGGAGCTGTGGCTAGGGATAGGGATTTGGATGGGCCTATGGGTAGGGGGAGCTGTAGGGCCAGGGGTAGGGGTAGGACCAGAGGTAGTGCTAGGCGTAGGCCTAGGGCGAGGGGTAGTGCTCGGGGTAGGGTTAGGTGAAGGGCTAGTGGTTGGCAGAGTCTCACGGGTAGTGTTAGGGTTAGGGCTCATGTTAGGCCTAGGACGAGTTGTAGTGGTTGGGGTTAGCCGAGGGCTAGGGGTAGGTGTCACGGGAAGGCTCCGGGTAGTCCTAGGATTCGGAACACGTGTAGGGCTGGATTTGGGTGTGGTAAGGGTGGGTCGAGGTGATTTCGTAGGACACTGGTTACTGCTCTGGCTAACGGTAGGGCAAGGTGTGCTGGTCGGCCTCGGGCAACTGGTAGGCCTCAGACTAGATGAGCACTGGGCGTTGGTCTAGGGCCCGAGCTAGGGCTAGTGGGAGCGATAGGCGTAGCGCTGGGGTAGGCATAGGGCAAGGGGTGGGTGTCGGGGTAAACCTCAAAGTAGGCTTTGGCCCAGGAGTTGGAGTTGTGGCTAGGGGTAGGGATGGTGGTGGGCCCATGGGTAGGGGGAGCTGTAGGGCCAGGGGTAGCGGTAGGACCAGAGGTAGTGCTAGGCGTAGGCCTAGGGCGAGGGGTAGTGCTCGGGGTAGGGTTAGGTGAAGGGGTAGTGGTTGGCAGAGGTCCACGTGCAGTGTTAGGGTTAGGGCTCATGTTAGGCCTAGAACTAGTGGTAGTGGTAGGGGATGGCCCAGGGCTAGGGGTAGGTGTCACTGGAGGGCTCTGGGTAGTCCTAGGACTCCGAACGGATGTGGGGCATGATTAGGGTGTGGCTAATGGTGGGTCCAGGGTGATTTCGTAGGACAAGGTTTAGTGTTCTGGCTATCGGTAGGGCAAGGTGTACTGGTCGGTGACGGGCAAGTGCTAGGCTTTGGACTAGTGTGAGCACTGGGCGTTGGTCTAGGGCCCGAGGTAGGGCTAGTGGGAGCGGTAGGCGTAGCGCTGGGGTAGGCAAAGGGCAAGGGGTGGGTGTCTGGGTAAACCTCGGAGTAGGCTTAGGACCAGGAGTGGGAGCTGTGGCTAGGGGTAGGGATGGGGGTGGGCCTATTTGTAGGGGGAGCTGTAGGGCCAGGGGTAGGGTAGGACCAGAGTTAGTGCTAGGCGTAAGCCTAGGGCGAGGGGTAGTGCTCGGGGTAACATAACCCTAACCCTAACCCTAACCATAACCCTAACCCTAACCCTAACCCTAACACCAACCCTAACCCTAACCCTATCCCTATACCTAACACCGAACCTAACCCTAACCATAACCGTAACCCTAACACCAACCCTAACCCTAACCCTAACCCTAAACCCTAACCCTAACCCTAACCCTAACCCTAACGCTAACAAGGGCAAGGTGTACTGGCAAGCGACGGGCAAGTTCTAGGCCTCGGACTAGAGGGAGCCATGGGCGTTGGTCTACTGCCCGAGCTAGGGCTAGTGGGAGCGGTAGGTGTAGCGCTGGGGTAGGCATAGGGCAAGGGGTGGGTGTCGAGGTAAACCTCGGAGTAGGCCTAGGGCCAGGAGTGGGAACTGTGGCTAGGGGTAGGCGTGGGGGTGGGCCTATGGGTAGGGGAAGCTGTAGGGCCAGGTGTAGGGGTAGGACCAGATGTAGTGCTACGCGTAGGCCTAGGGCGAGAAGTAGTGCTCGGGGTAGGGTTAGTTGAAGGGCTAGTGGTTGGCAGAGGCCCACGGGCAGTGTTAGGGTTAGGGCTCATGTTAAGCCTAGGAATAGTGGTAGTGGTAGGGGTTGGCCGAGGGCTAGGGGTAGGTGTCACGGGAGCGCTCCGGGTAGTCCTAGGACTCGGAACAGGTGTAGTGCTGGATTAGGGTATGGTAAGGGTTTGTCCAGGGTGATTTCATAAAACATGGGTTAGTGCTATGGCTAACGGTAGGGCAAGGTGTACTGGTCGGCGTCGGGCAAGTCGTAGGCCTCGGACTAGAGGGAGCACAGGGCGTTGGTCTAGGGCCCGAGCTAGGGCTAGTGGGAGCGGTAGGCGTAGCACTGGGGTAGGCATAGGGCAAGGGGTGGGTGTTGGGGTAAACCTCGGTGTAGGCTTTGGGCCAGGAGTTGGAGTTATGGCTAGGGGTAGGGATGGGGGTGGGCCTATGGGTAGGGGGAGCTGTAGAGCCAAGGGTAGGGGTAGGACCAGAGGTAGTGGTAGGCGTAGGCCTAGGGCGATTGGTAGTGCTCGGGGTAGGGTTAGGTGAAGGGCTAGTGGTTGGCAGAGGCCCACGGACAGTGTTAGGGTTAGGGCTCATGTTAGGCCTAGAACTAGTGGTAGTGGTAGGGGATGGCCCAGGGCTAGGGGTAGGTGTCACTGGAGGGCTCTGGGTAGTCCTAGGACTCCGAACGGATGTGGGGCATGATTAGGGTGTGGCTAATGGTGGGTCCAGGGTGATTTCGTATGACAAGGTTTAGTGTTCTGGCTATCGGTAGGGCAAGGTGTACTGGTCGGTGACGGGCAAGTGCTAGGCTTTGGACTAGTGTGAGCACTGGGCGTTGGTCTAGGGCCCGAGGTAGGGCTAGTGGGAGCGGTAGGCGTAGCGCTGGGGTAGGCAAAGGGCAAGGGGTGGGTGTCGGGGTAAACCTCGGAGTAGGCTTAGGACCAGGAGTGGGAGCTGTGGCTAGGGGTAGGGATGGGGGTGGGCCTATTTGTAGGGGGAGCTGTAGGGCCAGGGGTAGGGTAGGACCAGAGTTAGTGCTAGGCGTAAGCCTAGGGCGAGGGGTAGTGCTCGGGGTAACATAACCCTAACCCTAACCCTAACCATAACCCTAACCCTAACCCTAACCCTAACACCAACCCTAACCCTAACCCTATCCCTATACCTAACACCGAACCTAACCCTAACCATAACCGTAACCCTAACACCAACCCTAACCCTAACCCCAACCCTAAACCCTAACCCTAACCCTAACCCTAACCCTAACGCTAACAAGGGCAAGGTGTACTGGCAAGCGACGGGCAAGTTCTAGGCCTCGGACTAGAGGGAGCCATGGGCGTTGGTCTACTGCCCGAGCTAGGGCTAGTGGGAGCGGTAGGTGTAGCGCTGGGGTAGGCATAGGGCAAGGGGTGGGTGTCGAGGTAAACCTCGGAGTAGGCCTAGGGCCAGGAGTGGGAACTGTGGCTAGGGGTAGGCGTGGGGGTGGGCCTATGGGTAGGGGAAGCTGTAGGACCAGGTGTAGGGGTAGGACCAGATGTAGTGCTACGCGTAGGCCTAGGGCGAGAAGTAGTGCTCGGGGTAGGGTTAGTTGAAGGGCTAGTGGTTGGCAGAGGCCCACGGGCAGTGTTAGGGTTAGGGCTCATGTTAAGCCTAGGAATAGTGGTAGTGGTAGGGGTTGGCCGAGGGCTAGGGGTAGGTGTCACGGGAGCGCTCCGGGTAGTCCTAGGACTCGGAACAGGTGTAGTGCTGGATTAGGGTATGGTAAGGGTTTGTCCAGGGTGATTTCATAAAACACGGGTTAGTGCTATGGCTAACGGTAGGGCAAGGTGTACTGGTCGGCGTCGGGCAAGTCGTAGGCCTCGGACTAGAGGGAGCACAGGGCGTTGGTCTAGGGCCCGAGCTAGGGCTAGTGGGAGCGGTAGGCGTAGCACTGGGGTAGGCATAGGGCAAGGGGTGGGTGTTGGGGTAAACCTCGGTGTAGGCTTTGGGCCAGGAGTTGGAGTTATGGCTAGGGGTAGGGATGGGGGTGGGCCTATGGGTAGGGGGAGCTGTAGAGCCAAGGGTAGGGGTAGGACCAGAGGTAGTGGTAGGCGTAGGCCTAGGGCGATTGGTAGTGCTCGGGGTAGGGTTAGGTGAAGGGCTAGTGGTTGGCAGAGGCCCACGGACAGTTAGGGTTAGGGCTCATGTTAGGCCTAGGACTAGTGGTAGTGGTAGGAAATGGCCGATGGCTAGGTGTAGGTGTCACGGGAGGGCTCTGGGTAGTCCTAGGACTCCGAACGGATGTGGGGCATTCTTAGGGTGTGGCTAATGGTGGGACCAGGGTGATTTCGTAGGATAAGGGTTAGTGCTCTGGCTATCGGTAGGGCAAGGTGTACTGGTCGGTGACGGGCAAGTGCTAGGCTTCTGACTAGAGTGAGCACTGGGCGTTGGTCTAGGGCCCGAGGTAGGGCTAGTGGGAGCAAGAGACGTAGCGCTGGGGTAGGCAAAGGGCAAGGGGTGGGTGTCGGGGTAAACCTCGGAGTAGGCCAAGGACCAGGATTGGGAGCTGTGGCTAGGGGTAGGGATGGCAGTGGGCCTATGGGTAGGGGGAGATGTAGGGCCAGGGGTAGGGGTAGGACCAGAGGTAGTGCCAGGCGTAGGCCTAGGGCGAGGGGTATCGCTCGAAGTAACCTAACCCTAACCCTAACCCTAACCCTAAAACTAACCCTAACCCTAACCCTAACCCTAACCATAAACCTAACCGCAACCCTAACCCTAATCCTAACCCTAACCCTAACACCAACCCTAACCCTAACCCTAACCCTAAACCCTAACCCTAACCCTAACCCTAACCCTAACCCTAACAAGGGCAAGGTGTACTAGTCAGCGACGTGCAAGTTCTAGGCCTCGGACTAGAGGGAGCCATGGGCGTTGGTCTAAGGCCCGAGTTAGGGCTTGTGGGAGCGGTAGGGTAGCGCTGGGGTAGGCATAGGGCAAGGGATGGTTGTCGAGGTAAACCTCGGAGTAGGCTTTGGCCCAGGAGTTGGAGTTGTGGCTAGGGGTAGGGATGGGGGTGGGCACATGAGTAGGGGGAGCTGTAGGGCCAGGGGTAGCTGTAGGACCAGATGTAGTGCTAGGCGTAGGCCTAGGGCGAGGGGTAGTGCTCGGGGTAGGGTTAGTTAAAGGGCTAGTGGTTGGCAGAGGCCCACGGGCAGTGTTAGGGTTAGGGCTCATGTTAGGCCTAGGACGAGTGGTAGTGGTAGGGATTAGCCGAGGGCTAGGGGTAGGTGTCCCGGGAGGGCTCCGGGTAGTCATAGGACTCCGAACGGATGTAGGGCTGGATTAGGGTGTGGCTAATGGTGGGTCCAGGGTGATTTCGTAGGACACGGGTTAGTGCTCTGGCTATCGGCAGGGCAAGGTGTACCGGTTGGAGACGGGCAAGTGCTAGGCTTCGGACTAGAGTGAGCACTGGGTGTTGGTCTAGTGCCCGAGGTAGGATAGTGGGAGCGGTAGGCGTAGCGCTGGGTTAGGCAAAGGGCAAGGGGTGGGTGTCGGGGTACACCTCGGAGTAGGCCTAGGACCAGGAGTGGGAGCTGTGGCTAGGGGTAGGGATGGGGGTGGGCCTATGGGTAGGGGGAGCTGTAGGGACAGGGATAGGTGTAGGACCAGAGGTAGTGCTAGGCGTAGGCCTAGGGCGAGGGGTAGTGCTCGGGGTAACCTAACCCTAACCCTAACACCAACCCTAACCCTAACCCTAACCCTAACACCAACCCTAACCCTAACCCTATACCTAACACCAACCCTAACCCTAACCCTAACACCAACCCTAACCCTAACCCTAACCCTAACCCTAACCCTAACCCTAACCTTAACCCTAACACTAACACCAACCCTAACTCTAACCCTAACGCTAACCCTAACACCAACCCTAACCCTAACCCTAACCCTAACACCAAACCTAACCCTAACCCTATACCTAACACCAACCCTAACCCTAACCCTAACACCAACCCTAACCCTAACCCTAACCCTAACCCTAACCCTAACCCTAACCTTAACCCTAACACTAACACCAACCCTAACTCTAACCCTAACGCTAACCCTAACACCAACCCTAACCCTAATCCTAACCCTAACCCTAACCGTAACACCAACCCTAACCCTAACCCTAACCCTAACCCTAACACCAACCCTAACCCTAACCCTAACCCTAACCCTATACCTAACACCAACCCTAACCCGAACCCTAACCCTAACCCTAGCACCAACCCTAACCCTAATCCTAACCCTAACCCTAACCCTAACCCTAACACTAACCCTTACCCTAACCCTAACCCTAACACCAACCCTAACCCTAACCCTAACCCTAACTTTATACCTAACACCAACCCTAACCCAACCCTAACCCTAACCCTAACACCAACCCTAACCCTAATACTAACCCTAACCCTAACCCTAACACTAACCCTAACACCAACCCTAACCCTAACCCTAACCCTGACCCTAACCCTAAACCTAACACCAACCCTAACCCTAACCCTAAACCAAATCCTAACCCTAACACCAACCCTAACCCTAACCCTAACCCTAAACCCTAATCCTAACCATAACCCTAACCCTAACCCTAACCCTAATCCTAACCCTAACCCTAACAAGGGCAAGGTGTACTGGTCGGCCTCGGGCAAGTGGTAGGCCTCTGACTAGAGGGAGCACTGGTCGTTGGTCTAGCTCCCGAGCTAGGGCTAGTAGGAGTGGTAGGCGTAGCGCTGGGGTAGGCATAAGGCAAGGGGTGGTGTTGGGGTAAACTTCGGAGTAGGCTTTTGGCCAGGAATTGGAGTTGTGGCTAGGGGTAGTGATGGTGGTGGGCCCATGGGTAGGGGGAGCTGTAGGGCCAGGGGTAGGTGTAGGACCAGAGGTAGTGCTAGGCGTAGGCCTAGGGCAAGGGGTAGTGCTCGGTGTAGGGTTAGGTGAAGGGCTAGTGGTTGGCAGAGTCTCACGGGTAGTGTTAGGGTTAGGGCTCATGTTAGGCCTAGGACGAGTGGTAGTGGTAGGGGTTAGCCGAGGGCTAGGGGTAGGTGTCACGGGAGGGCTCCGGGTAGTCCTAGTATTCGGAACAGGTGTAGGGCTGGATTAGGGTGTGGCTAAGGGTGGGTCCACGTGATTTCGTAGGACACTGGTTAGTGCTCTGGCTAATGGCAGTTAAAGGTGTACTGGTCGGCGACGGGCAAGTGCTAGGCCTCTGACTAGATGAGCACTGGGCGTTGGTCTAGGGCCCGAGATAGGGCTAGTGGGAGTGATAGGCGTAGTGCTGGGGTAGGCATACGGCAAGGGGTGATTGTCGGGGTAAACCTCGGAGTAGGCCTAGTGCCAGGCGTTGGAGCTGTGGCTAGGGATAGGGATTTGGATGGGCCTATGGGTAGGGGGAGCTGTAGGGCCAGGGGTAGGGGTAGGACCAGAGGTAGTGCTAGGCGTAGGCCTAGGGCGAGGGGTAGTGCTCGGGGTAGGGTTAGGTGAAGGGCTAGTGGTTGGCAGAGTCTCACGGGTAGTGTTAGGGTTAGGGCTCATGTTAGGCCTAGGACGAGTTGTAGTGGTTGGGGTTAGCCGAGGGCTAGGGGTAGGTGTCACGGGAAGGCTCCGGGTAGTCCTAGGATTCGGAACACGTGTAGGGCTGGATTTGGGTGTGGTAAGGGTGGGTCGAGGTGATTTCGTAGGACACTGGTTACTGCTCTGGCTAACGGTAGGGCAAGGTGTGCTGGTCGGCCTCGGGCAACTGGTAGGCCTCAGACTAGATGAGCACTGGGCGTTGGTCTAGGGCCCGAGCTAGGGCTAGTGGGAGCGATAGGCGTAGCGCTGGGGTAGGCATAGGGCAAGGGGTGGGTGTCGGGGTAAACCTCAAAGTAGGCTTTGGCCCAGGAGTTGGAGTTGTGGCTAGGGGTAGGGATGGTGGTGGGCCCATGGGTAGGGGGAGCTGTAGGGCCAGGGGTAGCGGTAGGACCAGAGGTAGTGCTAGGCGTAGGCCTAGGGCGAGGGGTAGTGCTCGGGGTAGGGTTAGGTGAAGGGGTAGTGGTTGGCAGAGGTCCACGTGCAGTGTTAGGGTTAGGGCTCATGTTAGGCCTAGAACTAGTGGTAGTGGTAGGGGATGGCCCAGGGCTAGGGGTAGGTGTCACTGGAGGGCTCTGGGTAGTCCTAGGACTCCGAACGGATGTGGGGCATGATTAGGGTGTGGCTAATGGTGGGTCCAGGGTGATTTCGTAGGACAAGGTTTAGTGTTCTGGCTATCGGTAGGGCAAGGTGTACTGGTCGGTGACGGGCAAGTGCTAGGCTTTGGACTAGTGTGAGCACTGGGCGTTGGTCTAGGGCCCGAGGTAGGGCTAGTGGGAGCGGTAGGCGTAGCGCTGGGGTAGGCAAAGGGCAAGGGGTGGGTGTCTGGGTAAACCTCGGAGTAGGCTTAGGACCAGGAGTGGGAGCTGTGGCTAGGGGTAGGGATGGGGGTGGGCCTATTTGTAGGGGGAGCTGTAGGGCCAGGGGTAGGGTAGGACCAGAGTTAGTGCTAGGCGTAAGCCTAGGGCGAGGGGTAGTGCTCGGGGTAACATAACCCTAACCCTAACCCTAACCATAACCCTAACCCTAACCCTAACCCTAACACCAACCCTAACCCTAACCCTATCCCTATACCTAACACCGAACCTAACCCTAACCATAACCGTAACCCTAACACCAACCCTAACCCTAACCCTAACCCTAAACCCTAACCCTAACCCTAACCCTAACCCTAACGCTAACAAGGGCAAGGTGTACTGGCAAGCGACGGGCAAGTTCTAGGCCTCGGACTAGAGGGAGCCATGGGCGTTGGTCTACTGCCCGAGCTAGGGCTAGTGGGAGCGGTAGGTGTAGCGCTGGGGTAGGCATAGGGCAAGGGGTGGGTGTCGAGGTAAACCTCGGAGTAGGCCTAGGGCCAGGAGTGGGAACTGTGGCTAGGGGTAGGCGTGGGGGTGGGCCTATGGGTAGGGGAAGCTGTAGGGCCAGGTGTAGGGGTAGGACCAGATGTAGTGCTACGCGTAGGCCTAGGGCGAGAAGTAGTGCTCGGGGTAGGGTTAGTTGAAGGGCTAGTGGTTGGCAGAGGCCCACGGGCAGTGTTAGGGTTAGGGCTCATGTTAAGCCTAGGAATAGTGGTAGTGGTAGGGGTTGGCCGAGGGCTAGGGGTAGGTGTCACGGGAGCGCTCCGGGTAGTCCTAGGACTCGGAACAGGTGTAGTGCTGGATTAGGGTATGGTAAGGGTTTGTCCAGGGTGATTTCATAAAACATGGGTTAGTGCTATGGCTAACGGTAGGGCAAGGTGTACTGGTCGGCGTCGGGCAAGTCGTAGGCCTCGGACTAGAGGGAGCACAGGGCGTTGGTCTAGGGCCCGAGCTAGGGCTAGTGGGAGCGGTAGGCGTAGCACTGGGGTAGGCATAGGGCAAGGGGTGGGTGTTGGGGTAAACCTCGGTGTAGGCTTTGGGCCAGGAGTTGGAGTTATGGCTAGGGGTAGGGATGGGGGTGGGCCTATGGGTAGGGGGAGCTGTAGAGCCAAGGGTAGGGGTAGGACCAGAGGTAGTGGTAGGCGTAGGCCTAGGGCGATTGGTAGTGCTCGGGGTAGGGTTAGGTGAAGGGCTAGTGGTTGGCAGAGGCCCACGGACAGTGTTAGGGTTAGGGCTCATGTTAGGCCTAGAACTAGTGGTAGTGGTAGGGGATGGCCCAGGGCTAGGGGTAGGTGTCACTGGAGGGCTCTGGGTAGTCCTAGGACTCCGAACGGATGTGGGGCATGATTAGGGTGTGGCTAATGGTGGGTCCAGGGTGATTTCGTATGACAAGGTTTAGTGTTCTGGCTATCGGTAGGGCAAGGTGTACTGGTCGGTGACGGGCAAGTGCTAGGCTTTGGACTAGTGTGAGCACTGGGCGTTGGTCTAGGGCCCGAGGTAGGGCTAGTGGGAGCGGTAGGCGTAGCGCTGGGGTAGGCAAAGGGCAAGGGGTGGGTGTCGGGGTAAACCTCGGAGTAGGCTTAGGACCAGGAGTGGGAGCTGTGGCTAGGGGTAGGGATGGGGGTGGGCCTATTTGTAGGGGGAGCTGTAGGGCCAGGGGTAGGGTAGGACCAGAGTTAGTGCTAGGCGTAAGCCTAGGGCGAGGGGTAGTGCTCGGGGTAACATAACCCTAACCCTAACCCTAACCATAACCCTAACCCTAACCCTAACCCTAACACCAACCCTAACCCTAACCCTATCCCTATACCTAACACCGAACCTAACCCTAACCATAACCGTAACCCTAACACCAACCCTAACCCTAACCCCAACCCTAAACCCTAACCCTAACCCTAACCCTAACCCTAACGCTAACAAGGGCAAGGTGTACTGGCAAGCGACGGGCAAGTTCTAGGCCTCGGACTAGAGGGAGCCATGGGCGTTGGTCTACTGCCCGAGCTAGGGCTAGTGGGAGCGGTAGGTGTAGCGCTGGGGTAGGCATAGGGCAAGGGGTGGGTGTCGAGGTAAACCTCGGAGTAGGCCTAGGGCCAGGAGTGGGAACTGTGGCTAGGGGTAGGCGTGGGGGTGGGCCTATGGGTAGGGGAAGCTGTAGGACCAGGTGTAGGGGTAGGACCAGATGTAGTGCTACGCGTAGGCCTAGGGCGAGAAGTAGTGCTCGGGGTAGGGTTAGTTGAAGGGCTAGTGGTTGGCAGAGGCCCACGGGCAGTGTTAGGGTTAGGGCTCATGTTAAGCCTAGGAATAGTGGTAGTGGTAGGGGTTGGCCGAGGGCTAGGGGTAGGTGTCACGGGAGCGCTCCGGGTAGTCCTAGGACTCGGAACAGGTGTAGTGCTGGATTAGGGTATGGTAAGGGTTTGTCCAGGGTGATTTCATAAAACACGGGTTAGTGCTATGGCTAACGGTAGGGCAAGGTGTACTGGTCGGCGTCGGGCAAGTCGTAGGCCTCGGACTAGAGGGAGCACAGGGCGTTGGTCTAGGGCCCGAGCTAGGGCTAGTGGGAGCGGTAGGCGTAGCACTGGGGTAGGCATAGGGCAAGGGGTGGGTGTTGGGGTAAACCTCGGTGTAGGCTTTGGGCCAGGAGTTGGAGTTATGGCTAGGGGTAGGGATGGGGGTGGGCCTATGGGTAGGGGGAGCTGTAGAGCCAAGGGTAGGGGTAGGACCAGAGGTAGTGGTAGGCGTAGGCCTAGGGCGATTGGTAGTGCTCGGGGTAGGGTTAGGTGAAGGGCTAGTGGTTGGCAGAGGCCCACGGACAGTTAGGGTTAGGGCTCATGTTAGGCCTAGGACTAGTGGTAGTGGTAGGAAATGGCCGATGGCTAGGTGTAGGTGTCACGGGAGGGCTCTGGGTAGTCCTAGGACTCCGAACGGATGTGGGGCATTCTTAGGGTGTGGCTAATGGTGGGACCAGGGTGATTTCGTAGGATAAGGGTTAGTGCTCTGGCTATCGGTAGGGCAAGGTGTACTGGTCGGTGACGGGCAAGTGCTAGGCTTCTGACTAGAGTGAGCACTGGGCGTTGGTCTAGGGCCCGAGGTAGGGCTAGTGGGAGCAAGAGACGTAGCGCTGGGGTAGGCAAAGGGCAAGGGGTGGGTGTCGGGGTAAACCTCGGAGTAGGCCAAGGACCAGGATTGGGAGCTGTGGCTAGGGGTAGGGATGGCAGTGGGCCTATGGGTAGGGGGAGATGTAGGGCCAGGGGTAGGGGTAGGACCAGAGGTAGTGCCAGGCGTAGGCCTAGGGCGAGGGGTATCGCTCGAAGTAACCTAACCCTAACCCTAACCCTAACCCTAAAACTAACCCTAACCCTAACCCTAACCCTAACCATAAACCTAACCGCAACCCTAACCCTAATCCTAACCCTAACCCTAACACCAACCCTAACCCTAACCCTAAACCCTAACCCTAACCCTAACCCTAACCCTAACCCTAACAAGGGCAAGGTGTACTAGTCAGCGACGTGCAAGTTCTAGGCCTCGGACTAGAGGGAGCCATGGGCGTTGGTCTAAGGCCCGAGTTAGGGCTTGTGGGAGCGGTAGGGTAGCGCTGGGGTAGGCATAGGGCAAGGGATGGTTGTCGAGGTAAACCTCGGAGTAGGCTTTGGCCCAGGAGTTGGAGTTGTGGCTAGGGGTAGGGATGGGGGTGGGCACATGAGTAGGGGGAGCTGTAGGGCCAGGGGTAGCTGTAGGACCAGATGTAGTGCTAGGCGTAGGCCTAGGGCGAGGGGTAGTGCTCGGGGTAGGGTTAGTTAAAGGGCTAGTGGTTGGCAGAGGCCCACGGGCAGTGTTAGGGTTAGGGCTCATGTTAGGCCTAGGACGAGTGGTAGTGGTAGGGATTAGCCGAGGGCTAGGGGTAGGTGTCCCGGGAGGGCTCCGGGTAGTCATAGGACTCCGAACGGATGTAGGGCTGGATTAGGGTGTGGCTAATGGTGGGTCCAGGGTGATTTCGTAGGACACGGGTTAGTGCTCTGGCTATCGGCAGGGCAAGGTGTACCGGTTGGAGACGGGCAAGTGCTAGGCTTCGGACTAGAGTGAGCACTGGGTGTTGGTCTAGTGCCCGAGGTAGGATAGTGGGAGCGGTAGGCGTAGCGCTGGGTTAGGCAAAGGGCAAGGGGTGGGTGTCGGGGTACACCTCGGAGTAGGCCTAGGACCAGGAGTGGGAGCTGTGGCTAGGGGTAGGGATGGGGGTGGGCCTATGGGTAGGGGGAGCTGTAGGGACAGGGATAGGTGTAGGACCAGAGGTAGTGCTAGGCGTAGGCCTAGGGCGAGGGGTAGTGCTCGGGGTAACCTAACCCTAACCCTAACACCAACCCTAACCCTAACCCTAACCCTAACACCAACCCTAACCCTAACCCTATACCTAACACCAACCCTAACCCTAACCCTAACACCAACCCTAACCCTAACCCTAACCCTAACCCTAACCCTAACCTTAACCCTAACACTAACACCAACCCTAACTCTAACCCTAACGCTAACCCTAACACCAACCCTAACCCTAACCCTAACCCTAACACCAAACCTAACCCTAACCCTATACCTAACACCAACCCTAACCCTAACCCTAACACCAACCCTAACCCTAACCCTAACCCTAACCCTAACCCTAACCCTAACCTTAACCCTAACACTAACACCAACCCTAACTCTAACCCTAACGCTAACCCTAACACCAACCCTAACCCTAATCCTAACCCTAACCCTAACCGTAACACCAACCCTAACCCTAACCCTAACCCTAACCCTAACACCAACCCTAACCCTAACCCTAACCCTAACCCTATACCTAACACCAACCCTAACCCGAACCCTAACCCTAACCCTAGCACCAACCCTAACCCTAATCCTAACCCTAACCCTAACCCTAACCCTAACACTAACCCTTACCCTAACCCTAACCCTAACACCAACCCTAACCCTAACCCTAACCCTAACTTTATACCTAACACCAACCCTAACCCAACCCTAACCCTAACCCTAACACCAACCCTAACCCTAATACTAACCCTAACCCTAACCCTAACACTAACCCTAACACCAACCCTAACCCTAACCCTAACCCTGACCCTAACCCTAAACCTAACACCAACCCTAACCCTAACCCTAAACCAAATCCTAACCCTAACACCAACCCTAACCCTAACCCTAACCCTAAACCCTAATCCTAACCATAACCCTAACCCTAACCCTAACCCTAATCCTAACCCTAACCCTAACAAGGGCAAGGTGTACTGGTCGGCCTCGGGCAAGTGGTAGGCCTCTGACTAGAGGGAGCACTGGTCGTTGGTCTAGCTCCCGAGCTAGGGCTAGTAGGAGTGGTAGGCGTAGCGCTGGGGTAGGCATAAGGCAAGGGGTGGTGTTGGGGTAAACTTCGGAGTAGGCTTTTGGCCAGGAATTGGAGTTGTGGCTAGGGGTAGTGATGGTGGTGGGCCCATGGGTAGGGGGAGCTGTAGGGCCAGGGGTAGGTGTAGGACCAGAGGTAGTGCTAGGCGTAGGCCTAGGGCAAGGGGTAGTGCTCGGTGTAGGGTTAGGTGAAGGGCTAGTGGTTGGCAGAGTCTCACGGGTAGTGTTAGGGTTAGGGCTCATGTTAGGCCTAGGACGAGTGGTAGTGGTAGGGGTTAGCCGAGGGCTAGGGGTAGGTGTCACGGGAGGGCTCCGGGTAGTCCTAGTATTCGGAACAGGTGTAGGGCTGGATTAGGGTGTGGCTAAGGGTGGGTCCACGTGATTTCGTAGGACACTGGTTAGTGCTCTGGCTAATGGCAGTTAAAGGTGTACTGGTCGGCGACGGGCAAGTGCTAGGCCTCTGACTAGATGAGCACTGGGCGTTGGTCTAGGGCCCGAGATAGGGCTAGTGGGAGTGATAGGCGTAGTGCTGGGGTAGGCATACGGCAAGGGGTGATTGTCGGGGTAAACCTCGGAGTAGGCCTAGTGCCAGGCGTTGGAGCTGTGGCTAGGGATAGGGATTTGGATGGGCCTATGGGTAGGGGGAGCTGTAGGGCCAGGGGTAGGGGTAGGACCAGAGGTAGTGCTAGGCGTAGGCCTAGGGCGAGGGGTAGTGCTCGGGGTAGGGTTAGGTGAAGGGCTAGTGGTTGGCAGAGTCTCACGGGTAGTGTTAGGGTTAGGGCTCATGTTAGGCCTAGGACGAGTTGTAGTGGTTGGGGTTAGCCGAGGGCTAGGGGTAGGTGTCACGGGAAGGCTCCGGGTAGTCCTAGGATTCGGAACACGTGTAGGGCTGGATTTGGGTGTGGTAAGGGTGGGTCGAGGTGATTTCGTAGGACACTGGTTACTGCTCTGGCTAACGGTAGGGCAAGGTGTGCTGGTCGGCCTCGGGCAACTGGTAGGCCTCAGACTAGATGAGCACTGGGCGTTGGTCTAGGGCCCGAGCTAGGGCTAGTGGGAGCGATAGGCGTAGCGCTGGGGTAGGCATAGGGCAAGGGGTGGGTGTCGGGGTAAACCTCAAAGTAGGCTTTGGCCCAGGAGTTGGAGTTGTGGCTAGGGGTAGGGATGGTGGTGGGCCCATGGGTAGGGGGAGCTGTAGGGCCAGGGGTAGCGGTAGGACCAGAGGTAGTGCTAGGCGTAGGCCTAGGGCGAGGGGTAGTGCTCGGGGTAGGGTTAGGTGAAGGGGTAGTGGTTGGCAGAGGTCCACGTGCAGTGTTAGGGTTAGGGCTCATGTTAGGCCTAGAACTAGTGGTAGTGGTAGGGGGTGGCCCAGGGCTAGGGGTAGGTGTCACTGGAGGGCTCTGGGTAGTCCTAGGACTCCGAACGGATGTGGGGCATGATTAGGGTGTGGCTAATGGTGGGTCCAGGGTGATTTCGTAGGACAAGGTTTAGTGTTCTGGCTATCGGTAGGGCAAGGTGTACTGGTCGGTGACGGGCAAGTGCTAGGCTTTGGACTAGTGTGAGCACTGGGCGTTGGTCTAGGGCCCGAGGTAGGGCTAGTGGGAGCGGTAGGCGTAGCGCTGGGGTAGGCAAAGGGCAAGGGGTGGGTGTCTGGGTAAACCTCGGAGTAGGCTTAGGACCAGGAGTGGGAGCTGTGGCTAGGGGTAGGGATGGGGGTGGGCCTATTTGTAGGGGGAGCTGTAGGGCCAGGGGTAGGGTAGGACCAGAGTTAGTGCTAGGCGTAAGCCTAGGGCGAGGGGTAGTGCTCGGGGTAACATAACCCTAACCCTAACCCTAACCATAACCCTAACCCTAACCCTAACCCTAACACCAACCCTAACCCTAACCCTAAACCTAACCCTATCCCTATACATAACACCGAACCTAACCCTAACCATAACCGTAACCCTAACACCAACCCTAACCCTAACCCTAACCCTAAATTCTAACCCTAACCCTAACCCTAACCCTAACGCTAAAAAGGGCAAGGTGTACTGGCAAGCGACGGGCAAGTTCTAGGCCTCGGACTAGAGGGAGCCATGGGCGTTGGTCTACTGCCCGAGCTAGGGCTAGTGGGAGCGGTAGGTGTAGCGCTGGGGTAGGCATAGGGCAAGGGGTGGGTGTCGAGGTAAACCTCGGAGTAGGCCTAGGGCCAGGAGTGGGAACTGTGGCTAGGGGTAGGCGTGGGGGTGGGCCTATGGGTAGGGGAAGCTGTAGGGCCAGGTGTAGGGGTAGGACCAGATGTAGTGCTACGCGTAGGCCTAGGGCGAGAAGTAGTGCTCGGGGTAGGGTTAGTTGAAGGGCTAGTGGTTGGCAGAGGCCCACGGGCAGTGTTAGGGTTAGGGCTCATGTTAAGCCTAGGAATAGTGGTAGTGGTAGGGGTTGGCCGAGGGCTAGGGGTAGGTGTCACGGGAGCGCTACGGGTAGTCCTAGGACTCGGAACAGGTGTAGTGCTGGATTACGGTGTGGTAAGGGTTTGTCCAGGGTGATTTCATAAAACACGGGTTAGTGCTATGGCTAACGGTAGGGCAAGGTGTACTGGTCGGCGTCGGGCAAGTCGTAGGCCTCGGACTAGAGGGAGCACAGGGCGTTGATCTAGGGCCCGAGCTAGGGCTAGTGGGAGCGGTAGGCGTAGCACTGGGGTAGGCATAGGGCAAGGGGTGGGTGTTGGGGTAAACCTCGGTGTAGGCTTTGGGCCAGGAGTTGGAGTTATGGCTAGGGGTAGGGATGGGGGTGGGCCTATGGGTAGGGGGAGCTGTAGAGCCAAGGGTAGGGGTAGGACCAGAGGTAGTGGTAGGCGTAGGCCTAGGGCGATTGGTAGTGCTCGGGGTAGGGTTAGGTGAAGGGCTAGTGGTTGGCAGAGGCCCACGGACAGTGTTAGGGTTAGGGCTCATGTTAGGCCTAGGACTAGTGGTAGTGGTAGGAAATGGCCGATGGCTCGGTGTAGGTGTCACGGGAGGGCTCTGGGTAGTCCTAGGACTCCGAACGGATGTGGGGCATTCTTAGGGTGTGGCTAATGGTGGGACCAGGGTGATTTCGTAGGATAAGGGTTAGTGCTCTGGCTATCGGTAGGGCAAGGTGTACTGGTCGGTGACGGGCAAGTGCTAGGCTTCTGACTAGAGTGAGCACTGTGCGTTGGTCTAGGGCCTGAGGTAGGGCTAGTGGGAGCAAGAGACGTAGCGCTGGGGTAGGCAAAGGGCAAGGGGTGGGTGTCGGGGTAAACCTCGGAGTAGGCCAAGGACCAGGATTGGGAGCTGTGGCTAGGGGTAGGGATGGCAGTGGGCCTATGGGTAGGGGGAGATGTAGGGCCAGGGGTAGGGGTAGGACCAGAGGTAGTGCCAGGCGTAGGCCTAGGGCGAGGGGTATCGCTCGAAGTAACCTAACCCTAACCCTAACCCTAACCCTAAAACTAACCCTAACCCTAACCCTAACCCTAACCATAAACCTAACCGCAACCCTAACCCTAATCCTAACCCTAACCCTAACACCAACCCTAACCCTAACCCTAACCCTAAACCCTAACCCTAACCCTAACCCTAACCCTAACCCTAACAAGGGCAAGGTGTACTAGTCAGCGACGTGCAAGTTCTAGGCCTCGGACTAGAGGGAGCCATGGGCGTTGGTCTAGGGCCCGAGTTAGGGCTTGTGGGAGCGGTAGGCGTAGCGCTGGGGTAGGCATAGGGCAAGGGATGGTTGTCGAGGTAAACCTCGGAGTAGGCTTTGGCCCAGGAGTTGGAGTTGTGGCTAGGGGTAGGGATGGGGGTGGGCACATGAGTAGGGGGAGCTGTAGGGCCAGGGGTAGCTGTAGGACCAGATGTAGTGCTAGGCGTAGGCCTAGGGCGAGGGGTAGTGCTCGGGGTAGGGTTAGTTAAAGGGCTAGTGGTTGGCAGAGGCCCACGGGCAGTGTTAGGGTTAGGGCTCATGTTAGTCCTAGGACGAGTGGTAGTGGTAGGGATTAGCCGAGGGCTAGGGGTAGGTGTCCCGGGAGGGCTCCGGGTAGTCATAGGACTCCGAACGGATGTAGGGCTGGATTAGGGTGTGGCTAATGGTGGGTCCAGGGTGATTTCGTAGGACACGGGTTAGTGCTCTGGCTATCGGCAGGGCAAGGTGTACCGGTTGGAGACGGGCAAGTGCTAGGCTTCGGACTAGAGTGAGCACTGGGCGTTGGTCTAGGGCCCGAGGTAGGGCTAGTGGGAGCGGTAGGCGTAGCGCTGGGGTAGGCAAAGGGAAAGGGGTGGGTGTCGGGGTAAACCTCGGAGTAGGCCTAGGACCAGGAGTGGGAGCTGTGGCTAGGGGTAAAGATGGGGGTGGGCCTATGGGTAGGGGAAGCTGTAGGGACAGGGGTAGGGGTGGGACCAGAGGTAGTGCTAGGCGTAGGCCTAGGGCGAGGGATAGTGCTCGGGGTAACCTAACACTATACCCTAACCCTATTACTAACCCTAACCCTAACCTTAACCCTAACACCAACCCTAACCCTAAAACTAATGCTAACACTAACCCTATACCTAACACCAACCCTAACCCTAACCCTAACCCTAACCCTAACACCAACCCTAACCCCAACCCTAACCCTAACCATAACCCTATACCTAACACCAACCCTAACCCTAACCCTAACCCTAACCCTAACACCAACCCTAACCCTAACCCTAACCCTATACCTAACACCAACCCTAACCCTAACCCTAATGCTAACCCTAACCCTATACCTAACACCAACCCTAACCCTAACCGTAACCCTAACCCTAACACCAACCCTAACCCTAACCCTAACCCTAACCATAACCCTATACCTAACACCAACCCTAACCCTAACCCTAACCCTATCACCAACCCTAACCCTAATCCTAACCCTAACCCTAACCCTAACACCAACCCTAACCCTAACCCTAACCCTAACACCAACCCTAACCCTAACCCTAACCCTAAATCCTAATCCTAACCCTAACCCTAACCCTAACCCTAACACTAACCCTAACAAGAACAAGGTGTACTGGTCAGCGACGGGCAAGTTCTAGGCCTCAAATTAGAGGGAGCCATGGGCGTTGGTCTAGGGCCCGAGCTAGGGCTAGTGAGAGCGGTATGCGTATCGCTGGGGTAGTCATAGGGCAAGGGGTGGGTGTCGAGGTAAACCTCGGAGTAGGCCTAAAGCCAGGAGTGGGAGCTGTGGCTAGGGGTAAAGATGGGGGTGGGCCTATAATTAGGGGAAGCTGTAGAACCAGGGGTAAAGGTAGGACCAGAGATAGTGCTAGGCGTAAGCCTAGGGCGAGGGGTAGTGCTCGGGGTAGGGTTAGTTGAAGGGCTAGTGTTTGGCAGAGGCCCACGGACAGTGTTAGGGTTAGAACTCCTGTTAAGCCTAGGACTAGTGGTAGTGGTAGGGATTGGCCGAAGCCTAAGGGTAGGTGTCACGGGAGGGCTCCAGGTAGGTCTAGGACTCGGAACAGGTGTAGGGCTGGATTACGGTTGGTAAGGGTGCGTTCAGGGTGATTTCGTAGGACACGGGTTACTGCTCTGGCTAACGGTTGGGCAAGGTGTACTGGTCGGCGACGGGCAAGTGCTAGGCCTCGGACTAGATGAGCACTGGGCGTTGGTCTAGGGCCCGAGCTAGGGCTAGTGGGAGCGTTAGGCGTAGCGCTGGGGTAGGCATAGGGCAAGGGGTGGGTGTCGGGGTAAACCTCGGAGTCGGCCTAGTGCCAGGAGTTGGAGCTGTGGGTAGGGGTAGGGATTTGGGTGGGCCTATGGTTAGTGGGAGCTGTAGGGCCAGGGGTAGCGGTAGGACCAGTGGTAGTGCTAGGCATAGGCCTAGGGCGAGGGATAGTGCTCTGGGTAGGGATGGTGAAGGGCTAGTGGTTGCCTGAGGCCCACGGGCAGTGTTAGTCTTAGGGCTCATGTTAGGCCTAGGACTAGTGGTAGTGGTAGGGGTTGGCCGAGGGCTAGGGATAGGTGTCACGGGAGGGCTCCGGGTAGTCCTAGGACTCAGAACGGGTGTAGGGCTGGATTAGGGTGTGGTAAGTGTTGGTCCAGGTGATTTTGTAGGACACGGGTTAGTGCTCTGGCTAAAGGTAGGGCAAGGTGTACTGGTCGGCGTCGGGCAAGTGGTAGGCCTCGGACTAGAGGGAGCACTGGGCGTTGGTCTACGGCCCGAGCTAGGGCTAGTGGGAGCGTTAGGCATAGCACTGGGGTAGGCATAGGGTAAAGGGTGGGTGTCAGGGTAAACCTCGGAGTAGGCTTTGGGCCAGGAGTTGGAGTTGTGGCGAGGGGTAGGGATGGGGGTGGGCCCATGGGTAGGGGGAGCTGTAGGGCCAGGGGTAGGGGTAGGACCAGAGGTAGTGCTAGGCGTAGGCCTAGGTCGAGGGGTAGTGTTCGGGGTAGGGTTAGGTGAAGGGCTAGTGGTTGGCAGAGGCCCACGGGCAGTGTTACGGTTAGGGCTCATGTTAGGCCTAGGACTAGTGGTAGTAGTAGGGGATGGCCGAGGGCTAGGGTTTGGTGTCACGGGAGGGCTCCAGGTAGTCCTAGGACTCCGAACGGATGTGGGGCATGATTAGGGTGTGGCTAATGGTGCGTCCAGGGTGATTTCGTAGGACACGGGTTAGTGCTCTGGCTATCGGCAGGCAAGGTGTACTGGTCGGCGACGGGCAAGTGCTAGGCTTCGGACGAGAGTGAGCACTGGGCGTTGGTCTAGGGCCCGAGGTAGGGCTAGTGGGAGCGGTAGGCGTAGCGCTGTGGTAGGCAAAGGGCAAGGGGTGTTTGTCGGGGTAAACCTCGGAGTAGGCCTAGGACCAGGAGTGGGAGCTGTGGCTAGGGGTAGGGATGGGGGTGGGCCTATGGGTAGGGGGAGCTGTAGGACCAGGTGTAGGGGTAGGACCAGAGGTAGTGCCAGGCGTAGGCCTAGGGCGAGGGTTAGTGCTCGGGGTAACCTAACCCTAACACTAACCCTAACCCTAACCCTAAACCTAACCCTAACATCAACCCTAACCCTAACACTAACCCTAACCCTAACCCTAAACCTAACACCAACCCTAACCCTAATCCTAACCCTAACCTTAACCCTAACCCTAACCCTAACACCAACCCTAACCCTAACCCTAACCCTAACCCTAATTCTAACCCTAACAAGGGCAAAGTGTACTGGTCAGCGACGGGCAAGTTCTAGGCCTCGGACTAGAGGGAGCCATGGGCGTTGGTCTAGGGCCCGAGCTAGGGCTAGTGGGAGCGGTAGGCGTGACGCTCTGGTAGGCATAGGGTAAGGGGTGGGTGTCGAGGTAAACCTCGGAGTAGGCCTAGGGCCAGGAGTGGGAGCTGTGGCTAGGGGGAGGAATGGGGGTGGGCCTATAAATAGGAGGAGCTGTAGGGCCACGGGTAGGGGTAGGACCAGAGGTAGTGCTACGCGTAAGCCTAGGGCGAGGGGTAGTGCTCGGGGTAACCTAACCCTAACCCTAACACCAACCCTAACCCTAACCCTAACCCTAACACCAACGCTAACCCTAACCTTATACCTAACACCAACCCTAACCGTAACCCTAACCCTAAACCTAACACCAACCCTAACCCTAACCCTAACCCTAACCCTAACCCTAACACCAAGCCTAACTCTAACCCTAATGCTAACCCTAACACCAACCCTAACCCTAATTTTAACCCTAACCCTAACCCTAACACCAACCCTAACCCTAACCCTAACCCTAACACCAACCCTAACCCTAACCCTAACCCTAACCCTATACCTAACACCAACCCTAACCCGAACCCTAACCCTAACCCTAACACCAACCCTAACCCTAATCCTAACCCTAACCCTAACCCTAACCCTAACCCTAACACTAACCCTTACCCTAACCCTAACCCTAACACCAACCCTAACCCTAACCCTAACCCTAACCCTATACCTAACACCAACCCTAACCCTAATCCTAACCCTAACCCTAACCCTAACCCTAATCCTAACACCAACCCTAACCCTAACCCTAACCCTGACCCTAACCCTAAACCTGACACCAACCCTAACCCTAACCCTAAACCTAACCCTAACCCTAACACCAACCCTAACCCTAACCCTAACCCTAAACCCTAATCCTAACCCTAACCATAACCCTAATCCTAACCCCAACCCTAACAAGGGCAAGGTGTACTGGTCGGCCTCGGGCAAGTGGTAGGCCTCTGACTAGAGGGAGCACTGGGCGTTGGTCTAGATTTCGAGCTAGGGCTAGTAGGAATGGTAGGCGTAGCGCTGGGGTAGGCATAGGGCAAGGGGTGGGTGTTGGGGTAATATTCGGAGTAGGCTTTTGGCCAGGAATTGGAGTTGTGGCTAGGGGTAGTGATGGTGGTGGGCCCATGGGTAGGGGGAGTTGTAGGGTCAGGTGTAGGGGTAGGACCAGATGTAGTGCTAGGCGTAGGCCTAGGTCGAGGGGTAGTGTTCGGGGTAGGGTTAGGTGAAGGGCTAGTGGTTGGCAGAGGCCCACGGGCAGTGTTAGGGTTAGGGCTCATGTTAGGCCTAGGACTAGTGGTAGTAGTAGGGGATGGCCGAGGGCTAGGGGTAGGTGTCACGGGAGGGCTCCGGGTAGTCCTAGGAATCCGAACGGATGTGGGGCATGATTAGGATGTAGCTAATGGTGCGTCCAGGGTGATTTCGTAGGACACGGGTTAGTGCTCTGGCTATCGGCAGGCAAGGTGTACTGGTCGGCGACGGGCAAGTGCTAGGCTTCGGACGAGAGTGAGCACTGGGCGTTGGTCTAGGGCCCGAGGTAGGGCTAGTGGGAGCGGTAGGCGTAGCGCTGTGGTAGGCAAAGGGCAAGGGGTGTGTGTCGGGGTAAACCTCGGAGTAGGCCTAGGACCATGAGTGGGAGCTGTGGCTAGGGGTAGGGATGGGTGTGGGCCTATGGGGAGGGGGAGCTGTAGGGACAGGGGTAGGTGTAGGACCATAGGTAGTGCTAGGCGTAGGCCTAGGGCGAGGGGTAGTGCTCGGGGTAACCTAACCCTAACCCTAACACCAACCCTAACCCTAACCCTAAACCTAACACCAACCCTAACCCTAACCCTATACCTAACACCAACCCTAACCCTAACCCTAACCCTAATTTTAACACCAACCCTAACCCTAACCCTAACCCTAACCCTAACCCTAACCCTAACCCTAACCCTAACACCAACCCTAACTCTAACCCTAACGCTAACCCTAACACCAACCCTAACCCTAATCCTAAACCTAACCCTAACCCTAACACCAACCCTAACCCTAACCCTAACCCTAACCCTAACACCAACCCTAACCCTAACCCTAACCCTAACCCTATACCTAACACCAACCCTAACCCGAACCCTAACCCTAACCTGAACACCAACCCTAACCCTAATCCTAACTCTAACTCTAACCCTAACCCTAACCCTAACACTAACCCTTACCCTAACCCTAACCCTAACCCTAACCCTATACCTAACACCAACCCTAACCCTAACCCTAACCCTAACCCTAACACCAACCCTAACCCTAATCCTAACCCTAACCCTAACCCTAACCCTAATCCTAACACCAACCCTAACACTAACCCTAACCCTGACCCTAACCCTAAACCTAACACCAACCCTAACCCTAACCCTAAACCTAACCCTAACCCTAACACCAACCCTAACCCTAACCCTAACCCTAAACCCTAATCCTAACCCTAACCCTAACCCTAATCCTAACCCCAACCCTAACAAGGGCAAGGTGTACTGGTCGGCGACGGGCAAGTGCTAGGCCTCCGACTAGATGAGCACTGGGCGTTGGTCTAGGGCCCGAGCTAGGGCTAGTGGGAGCGATAGGCGTAGCGCTGGGGTAGGCATAGGGCAAGGGGTGGGTGTCGGGGTAAACCTCGGAGTAGGCTTTGGCCCAGGATTTGGAGTTGTGGATAGGGGTAGAGATGGTGGTGGGCCCATGCGTAGGGGGAGCTGTAGGGCCAGGGGTAGCGGTAGGACCAGAGTTAGTGCTAGGCGTTAGCCTAGGGCGAGGGGTAGTGCTCGGGGTAGGGTTAGGTGAAGGGCTAGTGGTTGGCAGAGGCCCACGGGCAGTGT
The DNA here is from genome assembly GCF_964194185.1 of Rhinolophus hipposideros. NCBI lineage: Eukaryota > Metazoa > Chordata > Mammalia > Chiroptera > Rhinolophidae > Rhinolophus > Rhinolophus hipposideros. The sequence goes on along the minus strand of NW_027669133.1, from coordinate 109,423 downwards.
TAGGGTTAGGGCTCATGTTAGGCCTAGAACTAGTGGTAGTGGTAGGGGATGGCCGAGGGCTAGGGGTAGGTGTCACGGGAGGGCCCCGGGTAGTCCAGGGACTCCGAACGGATGTGGGGCATGATTAGGGTGTGGCTAATGGTGGGTCCAGGGTGATTTCGTAGGACAAGGGTTAGTGTTCTGGCTATCAGTAGGGCAAGGTGTACTGGTCGGTGACGGGCAAGTGCTAGGCTTTGGACTAGAGTGAGCACTGGGCGTTGGTCTAGGTCCCGAGGTAGGGCTAGTGGGAGCGGTAGGCGTAGCGCTGGGGTAGGCAAAGGGCAAGGGGTGGGTGTCGGGGTAAACCTCGGAATAGGCCTAAAACCAGGAGTGGGAGCTCTGGCTAGGGGTAGGGATGGGGGTGGGCCTATTTGTAGGGGGAGCTGTAGGGCCAGGGGTAGGGTAGGACCAGAGTTAGTGGTAGGCGTAGGCCTAGGGCAAGGGGTAGTGCTCGGGGTAACATAACCCTAACCCTAACCCTAACCATAACCCTACTCCTAACCCTAACCCTAACACCAACCCTAACCCTAACCCTAACTCTAACACTATCCATATACCTAACACCAAACCTAACCCTAACCATAACCGTAACCCTAACACCAACCCTAACCCTAACCCTAACCCTAAACCCTAACTCTAACCCTAACCCTAACCCTAACCCTAACGCTAACAAGGGCAAGGTGTACTGGTAAGCGACGGGCAAGTTCTAGGCCTCGGACTAGAGAAAGCCATGGGCGTTGGTCTACTACCCGAGCTAGGGCTAGTGGGAGCGGTAGGCGTAGCGCTGGGGTAGGCATAGGGCAAGGGGTGGGTGTCGAGGTAAACCTCGGAATAGGCCTAGGGCCAGGAGTGTGAGCAGTGGCTAGGGTTAGGGGTGGGGGTGGGCCTATGGGTAGGGGGAGCTGTAGGGCCAGGTGTAGGGGTAGGACCAGAGGTAGTGCTAGGCGTAGGCCTAGGGTGAGGGTTAGTGCTCGGGGTAGGGTTAGTTTAAGGGCTAGTGGTTGGCAAAGGCAAACGGGCAGTGTTAGGGTTAGGACTCATGTTAAGCCTAGGACTAGTGGTAGTGGTAGTGGTTGGCCGAGGTCTAGGCGTAGGTGTCACGGGAAGGCTCCGGGTAGTCCTAGGACTCGGAACAGGTTAGGGCTGGATTAGGGTGTGGTAAGAATGGGTTCAGGGTAATTTCGTAGGACACGGGTTACTGCTCTGCTAACGGTAGGGCAAGGTGTACTGGTCGGCGACGGGCAAGTTCTGAGCCTCGGACTAGAGGGAGCCATGGGCGTTGGTCTAGGGCCCGAGCTAGGGCTAGTGAGCGCGGTAGGCGTAGCGCTGGGGTAGGCATAGGGCAAGGGGTGGGTGTCGGGGTAAACCTCGGAGTAGGCCTAGGGCCAGGAGTGGGAGCTGTGGCTAGGGGTAGGGATGGGGGTGGGCCTATGGGTAGGGGGAGCTGTAGGGACAGGTGTAGGGGTGGGACCGTAGGTAGTGCTAGGCGTAGGCCTAGGGCGAGGGGTAGTGCTCGGGGTAACCTAACACTAACCCTAACCCTATTACTAACCCTAACCCTAACCCTAACACCAACCCTAACCCTAACCCTAATGCTAACCCTAACCCTATACCTAACACCAACCCTAACCCTAACCCTAACCCTAACCCTAACACCAACCCAAACCCTAACCTTAACCCTAACCATAACCCTATACCTAACACGAACCATAACCCTAACCCTAACCCTAACCCTAACACCAACACTAACCCTAACCCTAACACTATACCTAACACCAACCCTAACCCTAACCCTAACCCTAACCCTAACACCAACCCTAACCCTAACTCTAACCCTAACCCTAACCCTATACCTAACACCAACCCTAACCCTAACCCTAACCCTAACAAGGGCAAGGTGTACTGTTCAGCGACGGGCAAGTTCTAGGCCTCGGACGAGAGGGAGCCATGGGCGTTGGTCTAGGGCCCGAGCTATGGCTAGTGGAAACGGTAGGCGTAGCGCTGGGGTAGGCATGGGGCAAGGGGTGGGTGTCGAGGTAAACCTCGGTGTAGGCCTAGGGCCAGGAGTGGGAGCTGTGGCTAGGGGTAGAGGTTGGGGTGGACCTATGGGTAGGGGGAGCTGTAGGGCCAGGGGTAGTGGTAGGACCAGAGGTAGGGCTAGGCGTAGGCCTAGGGCGAGGGGTAGTGCTCGGTGTAACCTAACCCTAACCCTAACCCTAACACTAAACCTAACCCTAACCCTAACCCTAACACCAACGCTAACCCTAACCCTAACCCTAACCCTAACCCTAAACCTATACCTAACACCAACCCTAACCCTAACCCTAACCCTAACCCTAACCCTAACACCAACCCTAACCCTAACCCTAAACCTAACCCTAACCCTAACCCTAACCCAAACACCAACCCTAACCCTAACCCTAACCCTAACCTTAACACCACCCTAACCCTAATCCTAACCCTAACCCTAACCCTAACAACAACCCTAAGCCTAACCCTAACCCTAACCCTAACACCAACACTAACCCTAACCCTAACCCTAACCCTATGCCTAACACGAACCCTAACCCTAACCCTAACCCTAACCCTAACACCAACCCTAACCCTAACCCTAACCCTAACCTTAAACTTAACACCAACCCTAACCCTAACCCAAACCCTAACCCTAACACCAACCCTAACCCTAACCCTAACCCTAACCCTAACACCAACCCTAACCCTAACCCTAACCCTAACTCTAACCCTAACCCTAACCCTACCACCAACCCTAACCCTAACCCTAACCCGAACCCTAACCCTAACCCTAACACCAACCCTAACCCTAATTCTAACCCTAACCCTAACACCAACCCTAACCCTAATCCTAACCCTAACCCTAAACCTAACATCAACCCTAACCCTAACCCTAACCCTAACACCAACCCTAACCCTAACCCTAACCCTAACCCTAACCCTAACCCTATGCCTAACACGAACCCTAACCCTAAACCTAACCCTAACCCTAACACCAACCCTAACCCTAATCCTAATCCTAACCCTAACCCTAACCCTAACACTAACCCTTACCCTAACCCTAACCCTAACACCAACCCTAACCCTAACCCTAACCCTAGCCCTAACCCTATACCTAACACCAACCCTAACCCTAACCCTAACCCTAACCCTAACCCTAACCCTAACACCAACCCTAACCCTAACCCTAACCCTAACACCAACCCTAACCCTAATCCTAACCCTAACCCTAACCCTAACCCTAACACCAACCCTAACCGTAACCCTAACCCTAACCTTAACCCTAACCCTAACACCAACCCTAACCCTAACCCTAACCCTAACCCTAACACCAACCCTAAACCTAACCCTAACCCTAACCCTAACCCTAACCCTAACAAGGGCAAGGTTTACTGGTCAGCGACGGGCAAGTCTAGGCCTCGGACTAGAAGGAGGCATGGGCGTTGGTCTAGGGCCCGAGCTAGGGCTAGTGAGAGCGGTAGGCATAGCGCTGGGGTAGGCATAGGGCAAGGGGTGGGTGTCGAGGTAAACCTCGAGTAGGTTTAGAGCCAGGAGTGGGAGCTGTGGCTAGTGGTAGGGTTGGCGGTGGGCCTATGGGTAGGGGGAGCTGTAGGGCCAGGGTAGTGGTAGGAACAGAGGTAGTGCTAGGCGTAGGCCTAGGGCGAGGGTTAGTGCTCGGGGTAGGGTTAGTTGAAGGGCTAGTGTTTGGCAGAGGCCCACGGGCAGTGTTAGGGTTAGGGCTCATGTTAAGCCTAGGACTAGTGGTAGTGGTAGGGGTTGGCCGAGGACTAGGGGTAGGTGTCACGAAATGGCTCCGGGTAGTCATAGGACTCCGAACGCATGTAGGGCTGGATTAGGGTGTGGCTAATGGTGGGTCCAGGGTGATTTCGTAGGACACGGGTTAGTGCTCTGGCTATTGGTAGGGCAAGGTGTACCGGTTGGCGACGGGCAAGTGCTAGGCTTCGGACTAGAGTGAGCACTGGGCGTTGGTCTAGGGCCCGAGGTAGGGCTAGTGGGAGCGGTAGGCGTAGCGCTGGGGTAGGCAAAGGGCAAGGGGTGGGTGTCGGGGTAAACCTCGAAGTAGGCCTAGGACCAGGAGTGGGAGCTGTGGCTAGGGGTAGGGATGGGGGTGGGCCTATAGGTAGGGGGAGCTGTAGGGACTGGGGTAGGGGTAGGACCAGAGGTAGTGCTAGGCGTAGGCCTAGGGCGAGGGTTAGTGCTCGGGGTAACCTAACCCTAACCCTAACCCTAACCCTAACACTAACCCTAACCCTAACCCTAACTCTAACACCAACCCTAACCCTAACCCTAACCCTAACCCTATACCTAACACCAAACCTAACCCTAACCCTAACCCTAACACCAACCCTAACCCTAACCCTAACCCTAACCCTAACCCTAACACCAACCCTAACCCTAACCCTAACCCTAACCTTAACACCAACTCTAACCCTAATCCTAACCCTAACCTTAACCCTAACACCAACCCTAACCAAAACCCTAACCCTAACCCTAACACCAACCCTAACCCTAACCCTAACCCTATGCCTAACACGAACCCTAACCCTAACCCTAACCCTAACCCTAACCCTAACCCTAACCCTATACCTAACACCAACCCTAACCCTAACCCTAACCCTAACCCTAACACCAACCCTATCCCTAACCCTAACCCTAACACCAACCCTAACCCTAATCCTAACCCTAACCCTAACCCTAACCCTAACACCAACCCTAACCGTAACCCTAACCCTAACCCTAACCCTAACCCTATGCCTAACACGAAACCTAACCCTAACCCTAACCCTAACCCTAACACCAAGCCTAACCCTAACCCTAACCCTAACCCTAAACGTAACACCAACCCTAACCCTAACCCAAACCCTAACCCTAACACCAACCCTAACCCTAACCCTAACCCTAACCCTAACACCAACCCTAACCCTAACCCTAACCCTAACCCTAACCCTAACACCAACCCTAACCCTAACCCTAACCCTAACCCTAACATCAACCCTAACCCTAATCCTAACCCTAACCCTAAAGCTAACATCAACCCTAACCCTTACCCTAACCCTAACCCTAACACCAACCCTAACCCTAACCCTAACCCTAACCCTATGCCTAACACCAACCCTAACCCTAAACCTAACCCTAACCCTAACACCAACCCTAACCCTAATCCTAATCCTAACCCTAACCCTAACCCTAACACTAACCCAACCCTAACCCTAACCCTAACACCAACCCTAACCCTAACCCTAACCCTAACACCAACCCTAACCCTAACCCTAACCCTAACCCTAAACCTATACCTAACACCAACCCTAACCCTAAACCTAACCTTAACCCTAACACCAACCCTAACCCTAACCCTAACCCTAACACCAACCCTAACCCTAATCCTAACCCTAACCCTAAACCTAACCCTAACACCAACCCTAACCGTAACCCTAACCCTAACCCTAAACCTAACCCTAACACCAACCCTAACCGTAACCCTAACCCTAACCCTAACCCTAACCCTAACACCAACCCTAACCCTAACCCTAACCCTAACACCAACCCTAACCCTAACGCTAACCCTAAACCCTAATCCTAACCCTAACCCTAACCCTAACCCTAACCCTAACCCTAACAAGGGCAAGGTTTACTGGTCAGCGACGGGCAAGTTCTAGGCCTCGGACTAGAAGGAGGCATGGGCGTTGGTCTAGGGCCCGAGCTTGGGCTACTGAGAGCGGTAGGCGTAGCGCTGGTGTAGGCATAGGGCAAGGGGTGGGTGTCGAGTTAAACCTAGAGTAGGCCTAGAGCCAGGAGTGGGAGCTGTGGCTAGTGGTAGGGTTGGGGGTGGGCCTATGGGTAGGGGGAGCTGTAGGGCCAGGGTAGTGGTAGGAACAGAGGTAGTGCTAGGCGTAGGCCTAGGGCGAGGGGTAGTGCTCGGGGTAGGGTTAGTTGAAGGGCTAGTGTTTGGCAGAGGCCCACGGGCAGTGTTAGGGTTAGGGCTCATGTTAAGCCTAGGACTAGTGGTAGTGGTAGGGGTTGGCCGAGGACTACGGGTAGGTGTCACGAAATGGCTCCGGGTAGTCCTAGGACTCCGAACAAATGTAGGGCTGGATTAGGGTGTGGCTAATGGTGGGTCCAGGGTGATTTTGTAGGACACGGGTTAGTGCTCTGGCTATTGGTAGGGCAAGGTGTACCGGTTGGCGACGGGCAAGTGCTAGGCTTCGGACTAGAGTGAGCACTGGGCGTTGGTCTAGGGCCCGAGGTAGGGCTAGTGGGAGCGGTAGGCGTAGCGCTGGGGTAGGCAAAGGGCAAGGGGTGGGTGTCGGGGTAAACCTCGAAGTAGGCCTAGAACCAGGAGTGGGAGCTGTGGCTAGTTGTAGGGATGGGGGTGGGCCTATGGGTAGGGGGAGCTGTAGGGACTGGGGAAGGGGTAGGACCAGAGGTAGTGCTAGGCGTAGGCCTAGGGCGAGGGGTAGTGCTCGGGGTAACCTAACCCTAACCCTGACCCTAACCCTAACACTAACCCTAACCCTAACCCTAACCCTAACACCAACCCTAACCCTAACCCTACCCCTAACCCTATACCTAACACCAACCCTAACCCTAACCCTAACCCTAACCTTAACACCAACTCTAACCCTAATCCTAACCCTAACCCTAACCCTAACACCAACCCTAACCAAAACCCTAACCCTAACCCTAACACCAACCCTAACCCTAACCCTAACCCTAACCCTAACCCTATGCCTAACACGAACACTAACCCTAACTCTAACCCTAACCCTAACCCTATGCCTAACACGAACCCTAACCCTAACCCTAACCCTAAACCTAACCCTAACCCTAACACCAACCCTAACCCAAATCCT